>NW_022639499.1:627228-630812 GCF_010583005.1 Odontomachus brunneus
AACTGTTTGGAAAGACTCCAAAAGACAGTTGAAAGATACTCAAAATTTCTCTCTCCCTTCTCCTTATCTTTTATAAATATCACACAAAATATCCTACATACATATTAAATTAAAAAAATTTAAATAATAGTAAAATTTTCTATAAATATAAGTTAGATTACGTAGAAGTTAGATTACGTATAAGTTAGATTACGTAGAATACATAATTTGGCATAATTTGGCATAACCCTACTCGCAATTTATGGTAGTACCTTAATTATTTAAATTACTAAGTTATTTAATTACTAAGAAATACTAAATTTAGTATTTTTTTAATCGTACTCACTTATTTCTGAACATTAAGGAGACTGGAAGGTCAAATTGTCTGAAAATCGTGCTTGTTTTTTCACAATTTTTTATGACAAACTGAATAAATATGTAAAAGTGTTATTTTGACGTTTGACGTGTGTACGACGTTTGACGTTATACAACATATAAACAGAAGAAAAATATAATTTTGATGATCAAAATTATATTTTGATACTCAGTTTAAGTATATGGTACATGCAGTTAAAATATATTTTGTTTTTTTTCAAGGTCATCATTTTGCAATAATATCTTGACTCTCGGTGATTCAATTAAGCTAAATTTTAAGTGGAAAATTTCCGTAAGCTTGTCTTTATCGTATGAACCACTGACAAACTCATGAAAATATTTAATTTTAAATAATTAATTTTTTTACTATAAAAGAACTGAAAATTTAATAATATTCCATTAAGATATTTGCAATTTTGTTAACTTTTACTCAATTTCTATTGTAACACGATAACGACAAGCTTACAGAAATTTTCTACTTAAAATTCAGCTTAATTGAACCAGCAAGAGTCAAGATATTACTGCAAAATAATGACCTTGAAAAAAAAACGAAATATATTTTAACTGCATGTACTTAAACTGAGTATTTGATCATCAAAATTATATTTTTCTTCTGTTTATATGTTGTATAACGTCAAACGTCGTACACACTTAACAAAATAACACTTTCGCATATTCATTTAGTTTGTCATAAAAAATTGTGAAAAAACAAGCACGATTTTCAGGCAATCCCCCCTTAACGCGAAGCTATCACGACGATAGATTATTGTTTTGACACATCATCCCCCGTTTCTTTGAATAATTAATAAATATTAGATTGGTCGTATCTGTCAAAAGGTTTGTCATGTTTGTAATAATGACATATATTAAGATTAGGAAGTCCTAATAACCTAGTTATATGACATGTTAGTGCTATTGTATCGTATCTTATTTCGATAAAAATACCAAGATATGTTATAGTATCTGCCAAGCGCATCGCTGTACAGTTATCTACCGACCGGTTCATTATATGACGTTACGACGAGCGGTTCATTATATGACGTTTCAACGTGGTTTACAGCACAAAAAATGTGCACTTGATTATATAAATAATAATTAAATTAAACATGTATATGCATGTAATAATTTATATGCAACCACTCTTAGTTATTCAAGGAAATAGCAACAACATCTTACATATTACGAATCGAAAATCGCGATCTTATCAAAATGACGAGAAAATAATCGACAAAATCAAGTAAATATCAATAGATATCACATACACTTATCACTTATAATTATCTATTCTTTACGTCACCGCCTGATTTTGTTATCTCACTTGTATCAATTATTATTTACGCCAATTGTGTGATGAATTAAAAATATTATCAAAATTTATATTCATTTTTTATATTCTATCTTTAACATTTATATTTAAATAATTTAATAAGTTATAAATATTTAAATATTTAACAAATAACATATTTATATATAAGTTAGAATAATGTAATGAATTTTTTATCTGATATTAAATTTATTCTATGGTAAGAGAAATTTACCGTAAATCGTGGACGTGTCGAAGAGCTTCTTCTTCTTCTTGTCGAAAAGTCTACCCCATGCAATGGTAAGCAAGATTCTCAAGAAATAATTCACATCGAAGAAGATGTAGAGGATGGCGATCGCCGCCACACAGCAGGAGCACACCATCGTCGTCAGTTATTGCGGTTCTTCTTCCGTCTCTTTCTCTCTTTCCTTGTCTGTTTTAATGCCCGTGGAACAGCAGCGCGACGACTCGACACCCGACGCACGTTTTACTACAGTCGGCAGAAGACTGAACGTCTACGAACTGTGTCTACGGCCTTTGGTATCGCGGGAACCGGTTCCGCGGGTGCTTCGTAGAGCCACTAAAGCCTGATCTACAATATGCTCTTTGCTTCTTGCTTCTTTCTCTTTATCTCTTTCTGACTCAAACCTTAAGCTTTAAGCCAGAAAAAGACAGAAGACAAGAAACAAAATGCAAAGAGCATATTGTAAATCAGGCTTAAGACGCTCCGAGTATCTGCTGCGTTACAGATTAACCGTTATCGTGCAAATCTCGAAACCGAAAGTTCGCAGATGTAAAATACACCGTGCAAATCTATCGACATACTCTCTTAAAATAAATCAGTCAAACATCACTGAAAACAATGAATATACACTGATTGCAGTTATAATCCAAACAGCACAAATGTCCAAAATCGAGTCCCTTACGAGTATAGCACTGAGCACTTTCAGACTTTCTTCCCAGACAGCACAATGTCCAAAATCGGGTCATAAGACGGTCTTTAAAACATCTTTAAGACATCTTTAAGACAAATTTATAACGTATTGTCTTAAAGATGTCTTAAAGACGTCCTAAAGACGTCTTCCCTTACGGAAAAGAACTATAGGAATACGAAAAAATTACTGGCATACTATTGAAGAACTGTAATTTTTCAATAGCATGTCAGTAGTTTTTTCGTATTCTTGTAGTTTTTTTCCATAAGGAAAGACGTCTTTAGGACGTCTTTAAGAATAATATAAACTTGTCTTAAAGTTGTCTTAAAGATGTTTTAAATCGTCTTATGACCCGATTTTGGACATTGTGCTGTCTGGGAAGAAAGTCTGAAAGTGCTCAGTGTTATACTCATAACTGATATCAGTGACTACTCACTGATTCACTTTAAGAGAGCATATATCCTGCAAACTCTTCTTTAACCCTTCTTTAATCGGTGAACTATTTTTTAAAAAGTTCATCGACTTGATTACTTATACACATATGTATACGCATATTGAATAAGACACAAATACCTATTGCGTACGATCGTCATGTGTAAGCGGAAATGCGAGCGAAGATATCAGAATACAAAGGCTACTTAGAATGAAAAATCAATAGAACACAGGACGTAAAAGTTTCGAGAAAAAATTAACTCACGCAAATAATATTTCAAAGACTAAAATAATTCAATTATTACAGGTCTCATGTTAAAGCAAAGAACTTAATACAATTTGCATCAAATTCCCGGGTAAAAGAAGATTATACTCTCTTAAAGTGAATCAATGAAACGTCATTGAAAGCACCCAGACAGCACAAACTTCTAAAAGATATCTTAAAGACGTCCAAAAGGAATAAGGATATCTTTTTGACGTCTTTAAGATATCTTTTAGATTGTGCTATCTGGACAATAAATATACACTGATTTGCAGCTATAAGTACAGCACTGAAACTGCTC
>NW_022639499.1:630822-641781 GCF_010583005.1 Odontomachus brunneus
AATGTGCTATAATAATTATTAATAATTAAATTATTGATAATTATTCCAATTACTAATCACTTAATAATTATTTCAATTATTAATAATTGCTAAAAGTGAAATTTTTTATATTACAATATCGCACACTAAGAGAAATTTAATTTTCAGTCTTCTAAATCTTTGTGGTTTTCTGAAAATCCTAATTGAACGTATAATACACGCGGAACACGAAACACGACTCGGTAAACCAATCTTGAAATCAATAACGTACGTTAAGGATTTCCATTACAATATTTATAGTTTCACATGCAATAGGATGCAAGCCTGACATAATTAATTTGGCACATTAATGGCACAAAATGACACATCAAAATATTATGTTAATAACATGCTAATCTACGCAATAACTACGCAATTCAGTAGTTACATCAATAGCGACAGTTACATAAAACTCTTACATTTATATTCCTTACATTTCTTTTTTATAATACATTTTTATCGCATATTAGAGCAAAACTAATATATTATTATACTCACATATCGGTCTGTTTCCGTGTATATATCCCCACAAAAACGTACGTCGAATCCACGAAGAGTTCACGTGAAATCCACGAAATCACGTGGATTCCACGTGGATTCCACGTGGATGTAACGTGCATGCTTTTACTGTTAGAATCCTAGATATACATAAAAAACTGTAGGTTTCCAATTAGAAGCAATGAGTATTTAACGTAGTTATTCGTTAACAAGTTATATAGAATATATATATGTGTGTAAGTAAGTTGTAATATTTTTGTATCCTGTTTATTGTATAGAATTACTCATTGAAATACTTTCTTTGATACGCAGGTTAATAAAAAAAATCTAACAATATATATTTCTTGCAATAGCTGCCTTTCACGATACATCACGATATCGCACATAGCGATTTTCGTTGTTGCTTCTTTATTTATATCTAAGACTTTATATATTAACTGTTTGGAAAGACTCCAAAAGACAGTTGAAAGATACTCAAAATTTCTCTCTCCCTTCTCCTTATCTTTTATAAATATCACACAAAATATCCTACATACATATTAAATTAAAAAAATTTAAATAATAGTAAAATTTTCTATAAATATAAGTTAGATTACGTAGAAGTTAGATTACGTATAAGTTAGATTACGTAGAATACATAATTTGGCATAATTTGGCATAACCCTACTCGCAATTTATGGTAGTACCTTAATTATTTAAATTACTAAGTTATTTAATTACTAAGAAATACTAAATTTAGTATTTTTTTAATCGTACTCACTTATTTCTGAACATTAAGGAGACTGGAAGGTCAAATTGTCTGAAAATCGTGCTTGTTTTTTCACAATTTTTTATGACAAACTGAATAAATATGTAAAAGTGTTATTTTGACGTTTGACGTGTGTACGACGTTTGACGTTATACAACATATAAACAGAAGAAAAATATAATTTTGATGATCAAAATTATATTTTGATACTCAGTTTAAGTATATGGTACATGCAGTTAAAATATATTTTGTTTTTTTTCAAGGTCATCATTTTGCAATAATATCTTGACTCTCGGTGATTCAATTAAGCTAAATTTTAAGTGGAAAATTTCCGTAAGCTTGTCTTTATCGTATGAACCACTGACAAACTCATGAAAATATTTAATTTTAAATAATTAATTTTTTTACTATAAAAGAACTGAAAATTTAATAATATTCCATTAAGATATTTGCAATTTTGTTAACTTTTACTCAATTTCTATTGTAACACGATAACGACAAGCTTACAGAAATTTTCTACTTAAAATTCAGCTTAATTGAACCAGCAAGAGTCAAGATATTACTGCAAAATAATGACCTTGAAAAAAAAACGAAATATATTTTAACTGCATGTACTTAAACTGAGTATTTGATCATCAAAATTATATTTTTCTTCTGTTTATATGTTGTATAACGTCAAACGTCGTACACACTTAACAAAATAACACTTTCGCATATTCATTTAGTTTGTCATAAAAAATTGTGAAAAAACAAGCACGATTTTCAGGCAATCCCCCCTTAACGCGAAGCTATCACGACGATAGATTATTGTTTTGACACATCATCCCCCGTTTCTTTGAATAATTAATAAATATTAGATTGGTCGTATCTGTCAAAAGGTTTGTCATGTTTGTAATAATGACATATATTAAGATTAGGAAGTCCTAATAACCTAGTTATATGACATGTTAGTGCTATTGTATCGTATCTTATTTCGATAAAAATACCAAGATATGTTATAGTATCTGCCAAGCGCATCGCTGTACAGTTATCTACCGACCGGTTCATTATATGACGTTACGACGAGCGGTTCATTATATGACGTTTCAACGTGGTTTACAGCACAAAAAATGTGCACTTGATTATATAAATAATAATTAAATTAAACATGTATATGCATGTAATAATTTATATGCAACCACTCTTAGTTATTCAAGGAAATAGCAACAACATCTTACATATTACGAATCGAAAATCGCGATCTTATCAAAATGACGAGAAAATAATCGACAAAATCAAGTAAATATCAATAGATATCACATACACTTATCACTTATAATTATCTATTCTTTACGTCACCGCCTGATTTTGTTATCTCACTTGTATCAATTATTATTTACGCCAATTGTGTGATGAATTAAAAATATTATCAAAATTTATATTCATTTTTTATATTCTATCTTTAACATTTATATTTAAATAATTTAATAAGTTATAAATATTTAAATATTTAACAAATAACATATTTATATATAAGTTAGAATAATGTAATGAATTTTTTATCTGATATTAAATTTATTCTATGGTAAGAGAAATTTACCGTAAATCGTGGACGTGTCGAAGAGCTTCTTCTTCTTCTTGTCGAAAAGTCTACCCCATGCAATGGTAAGCAAGATTCTCAAGAAATAATTCACATCGAAGAAGATGTAGAGGATGGCGATCGCCGCCACACAGCAGGAGCACACCATCGTCGTCAGTTATTGCGGTTCTTCTTCCGTCTCTTTCTCTCTTTCCTTGTCTGTTTTAATGCCCGTGGAACAGCAGCGCGACGACTCGACACCCGACGCACGTTTTACTACAGTCGGCAGAAGACTGAACGTCTACGAACTGTGTCTACGGCCTTTGGTATCGCGGGAACCGGTTCCGCGGGTGCTTCGTAGAGCCACTAAAGCCTGATCTACAATATGCTCTTTGCTTCTTGCTTCTTTCTCTTTATCTCTTTCTGACTCAAACCTTAAGCTTTAAGCCAGAAAAAGACAGAAGACAAGAAACAAAATGCAAAGAGCATATTGTAAATCAGGCTTAAGACGCTCCGAGTATCTGCTGCGTTACAGATTAACCGTTATCGTGCAAATCTCGAAACCGAAAGTTCGCAGATGTAAAATACACCGTGCAAATCTATCGACATACTCTCTTAAAATAAATCAGTCAAACATCACTGAAAACAATGAATATACACTGATTGCAGTTATAATCCAAACAGCACAAATGTCCAAAATCGAGTCCCTTACGAGTATAGCACTGAGCACTTTCAGACTTTCTTCCCAGACAGCACAATGTCCAAAATCGGGTCATAAGACGGTCTTTAAAACATCTTTAAGACATCTTTAAGACAAATTTATAACGTATTGTCTTAAAGATGTCTTAAAGACGTCCTAAAGACGTCTTCCCTTACGGAAAAGAACTATAGGAATACGAAAAAATTACTGGCATACTATTGAAGAACTGTAATTTTTCAATAGCATGTCAGTAGTTTTTTCGTATTCTTGTAGTTTTTTTCCATAAGGAAAGACGTCTTTAGGACGTCTTTAAGAATAATATAAACTTGTCTTAAAGTTGTCTTAAAGATGTTTTAAATCGTCTTATGACCCGATTTTGGACATTGTGCTGTCTGGGAAGAAAGTCTGAAAGTGCTCAGTGTTATACTCATAACTGATATCAGTGACTACTCACTGATTCACTTTAAGAGAGCATATATCCTGCAAACTCTTCTTTAACCCTTCTTTAATCGGTGAACTATTTTTTAAAAAGTTCATCGACTTGATTACTTATACACATATGTATACGCATATTGAATAAGACACAAATACCTATTGCGTACGATCGTCATGTGTAAGCGGAAATGCGAGCGAAGATATCAGAATACAAAGGCTACTTAGAATGAAAAATCAATAGAACACAGGACGTAAAAGTTTCGAGAAAAAATTAACTCACGCAAATAATATTTCAAAGACTAAAATAATTCAATTATTACAGGTCTCATGTTAAAGCAAAGAACTTAATACAATTTGCATCAAATTCCCGGGTAAAAGAAGATTATACTCTCTTAAAGTGAATCAATGAAACGTCATTGAAAGCACCCAGACAGCACAAACTTCTAAAAGATATCTTAAAGACGTCCAAAAGGAATAAGGATATCTTTTTGACGTCTTTAAGATATCTTTTAGATTGTGCTATCTGGACAATAAATATACACTGATTTGCAGCTATAAGTACAGCACTGAAACTGCTCAGTGCTATACTTATAACTGATATCAGTGACTATTCACTGATTCACTTTAAGAGAGTATGTGAATTTTGTCTACGCATAATCGTATGTCCACAACGAAAAAAAAAATACAAATACAATCGAAGTAAATGCTTATGTTTTTAGCGGCATATGATGTCATTTAATTGAATGAAACTATTTCTTCTTTGTTTCATTTAATCCTTCCTCGTTTCATTTCATCATTTTTTTCCGTGTAAATATATGTGATTATATATGTGACCATGTGTGGACAAAATGCATAAGATTGCCATATTGAAACGGGGAGTACCACGGGAAATTATCGCAAAACACGATTTCATTTCAATATGTTTAATATGTTTTTCAGCACGTGTGTTTAGAGTCTAATAGATATATATTTATATATTTCTTTTTCAGTGAAGGCACCTATCATATACTATATAAATACAGGCACGCATACACTGTGTGACTTGATGAATAAATTAATATTTGTTGCTTCGCCGTCATGTATTGCTCCTTGACGCGACTATATACATAAACGCACGTGTGTCAGACACATATGATTTGTTATTTACTCTAATAGCGCGTAAGTGTCCTTCGCATATTTTTCTCATACGATGTCCACGAAGTAAGTAAATAACTCCTTTCGTATTTCGTACACGACTGTGACATGATTCTGAAAGATTACTTTCTCGAATTCAGCGAAAGAACCGCGACTATTTCAACTATTTTAGTCTAAAACTAAAAGAGAAGAAATACGAGGGTATATCACTTACTTTGTGGATTATCTTTTACATAATAACATGTAAATATACATTCGACTGAGTAACCAACTAATGTGCGAATAATGGCACATAAATAAATCCACCTCGCTCCTAACTTTGAGGACTTCGTCGCTAGTTAGTGCAAAAATATTTGTGTTACATATACGTCGATTATACGATTTAATTTCAATGTTCGATTCCGCAGCTCGTCAAATTTCGTAAACGATACTCCAATATTTTATTCAATATTTCATATACAACTTACAACGCACAAGATGCAAATAAAAAATATCATATAACTACAACATACAAAAACACGATAAGACTTCAACTTATACCTGGTTAAAAAAAATATCCTCCTCTCTCTCTTTCGCGCACACGCGCGAATCATATAAGCCTTTAAATAGTCGTCAACTTCCTGATAAAAAAAGTTTATAGAGAACGATAGAATAAAATAATAATTTTCTATCGTGATTATCTATTTTGAATATGGATTTTGATTCGTGAATATACAAAGTGTGAATAGTATTCTATCGTATACAATAAAATACAATAGATAGTGATAGAATTTCTATCGTTAGTTTCCTATAAAATACAAAATTATGTATAACCAGATAAAATACGATAAAATGCAATAGAATTTATATCTGAACTTGCAAACAAGAACGATACAGCTTAAAGAAAAATAGCGCTATCAATTTGAATCGTTTTCTTTAAGGCTTCCTTTAAGGTAGTTGTTTCCCAACTGTGGTAGTCAAAATTAGATTTTAAATAAAAGGTTCAACAACCACGATGAATTCTTTTCAGTGAAAGTAAAAAACAGATTTTTAACATTATTGGTTCTTTCAGAATAGTAAAAATCGATAAAATAAATAAAATGATAGAAAAAAAACAATATGCTGAATTGCGTTTAGTCGCGGAACTGTAGATCATAGTAACGTCGTATCTCTATTAGCATTATGCGACGCCAAGCTCCGAGCTATACAATGTTGCCACATCCGCAAAGCATGGTCGTGAACGAAAAAACAAAAGCCACACTTATTTTGCTAATTAATCATACTCTAATAACGTACGGTCAGCTTCATTGAGATTGTAATATGCACTTTTGTTAGTATTAAATTAATTTTGCCCAAATTTTCGTATTAACTCATATTGTAGGTTATTTGCAGCTGACAAATGCGCGTTTACGTATTAGTTTTTGTACATCAGCGCTATGTAAGATATTGAGAAAAAGAGTAAATTATGAACGGTAATTTCTCGGAAACTATACGGTTAATCGAACCCATATTTAACACCCATTTTACACATACGTATTAATATATAAATTAGTTTTGCTTCAAGTTTCAAGAAGATTTGTATCTTCACTGTTTTTGACCATACTACCTTAAGCTGTATCCCCAGCAGAGTGACATCAGAAGACGTCTTATTGACGTCATTCTACTACTTGGGATCGTTCACGCTCGCAAGTTCAGATATGAATTCTATCGTATTTTATCGTATTTTATCTGGTTATACACGATTTTCTATTCTATAGGAAACTAACGATAGAAATTCTATCACTATCTATTGTATTCTATTGTATACGATAGAATACTATTCACATTTGTGAATTCACGAAGCAAAATCCATATTCAAAACGATAGAAAACGATAGAACGACATAATTTTATTCTATCGTTCTCATATCTTTTTTTTTACCAGGGCTTCCTTCTACGTTACCGTACTGCGGAGCGTTCTAGGTCGACTTAACATTCTATCTTATCGACAAGCTGTTGTATAAGTTTTTGCAATAAGTTTTTCCTGGTAAACACACGAACTGCGAGAACAGCACGAATTCCGATAATTCTGGCGATACACATTACATAACAATTTTTTGGTTATTTTTTACAGTAATACACAGTCAAAAGCGCACCTAAGCGGCAAGCCGTAGTAATCTTCTACGTAATCTACGTCTTAACATGAGTTCTTAAATATACAGGTATGTCTAATAATAACGTATAAAATTCTCATGTGCAGCGTATTGCGCCAACATACAGAGCAGTTGTGCGGCCGATTTTTCAAGCATACGCGCGGTTGGGCATGGCTCAAGGTAATAGAGATGTGCGAACCAAAGATTTTTAATGTCGAATCGAATCTCAGATTTTAATTTCAAATTCGAATCAAATCAAATCGATAAAATTTCATTCGAATCAAATCGTTAAAAGAATTTTTAATTAACATAATCATTGAATTCAACATGAAAATACTGATTCAGCATGAGAGAGGTAACATTGATCATGTGATATTCATTTTAAGATGAGAGATATATAATATATAGTCAGTAAACGTGTATGGAATAGAGTTCCAATCTTGAAAGCTGCTCAACGATACATATCGATCCGACAGTTGTCGGTAAGAGTTTATCTAGAAGCCATTATCTTCTTTTAATATTTTTGAAGAAAATCTTAATGTATAGCAAATTTTTCAAGTCATGTTAATTCCCGTAAGGTTGAATGTCTTTAATAGTTCTTCGTTAAGGGGACTGGAGGATCAGATTGCCTAAAAATCGTGCTTGTTCTTTCACCATTTTTTATGACAAACTGAATGGATATGCGAAAGTGTTATTTTAACGTGTATTTATATAACATATAGAGAGAAGAAAAATATAATTTTGATGATTAAATACTCAATATAAGTGTATTGTACATGCAGTTAAAATATTTTTTGTTTTTCTATTCAAGATCGTCATTTTGCAGCAATATTTTGACTCTCGGTGGTTCAATTAAGTTGAATTTTAAGTAGAAAATTCCCTTAAGCTTGTCGTTATCGTATGAACCACTGACAAACTCGTGAAAATATTTAATTTTGAAATATTAATTTTTTTATTATAAAAAACTGAAAATTTAATAATATTTCATTAAGATATTTACAATTTTGTTAACTTTTACTCAATTGCTATTATAATGGTTCACACGATAACAATATGCTTACGGAAATTTTCTACTTAAAATTCAATTTAATTGAACCACTTGACGAGAGTCAAGATATTACTGTAAAATGACGATCTTAAAAAGAAAAACGAAATATATTTTAACTGCATGTACCATACACTTATATTGAATATTTTTGATCATCAAAATTATATTTTTCTTCTCTTTATATGTTGTATAAATATACGTCAAAATAACATTTTCGCATATTCATTCAGTTTGTCATAAAAAATTGTGAAAGAACAATCACGATTTTCAAGCAATCTGACTTTCTAGTCCCCTTAATGCTAAAATGCACGATCCATATTCGAATATTTTCGATTCGAAATTTTCGAATTATTCGGATTCGAATCATAGGGATTCAAATTTGAATCGAATCGAATTTCACTGGATTCGATTCGAATTCGAATCGAATCCAGTGAAATTCGATTCGATTCAAATTTGAATCGAATCGAATTTCACTGGATTCGATTCGAATTCGAATAGTTCGCACATATCTAGTAGATAATAACGGCATATGTATGTCATCATTACTATTGATCGAATGAGTCGCGCGTTGTTTTCCCAATAAAGTTTGCAGCGTTTCAAGCATAATTGACGGGTTTGGACAAACGTTACTATTATGACAAAAGTCGGAGCAAAAATATAAGATGTAAAATTTAGTCTTATAAGTTTGATATGATATACGAAGAATATCTATATACTCTCTTATGAGAAACGATTGATCACAATCGTGTTGTAGCGTACGGCATACCATAAAATTTTTTATACAAATACATGATCCAAGACCTAGATTTTTAGTTAGAAATTGAAAAAAATTAATAAACAATTGCGTACAATTATTCACCGATCTTCTTGAATTAATAAATGAAAATCTACGTGGTTATTTGCCACATCCCAGATAACATGCATATCTAAAAGATGTCGTAAAGATATCTTTTAGACATGCATGTTATCTGGGATGATACACGACGGCAAAGGTCGCCATCACAGTTCATCTACTGCATTGTGCGTGATCATTCGTCAATCTTTTTTAACTAATAACTCAAAATTTCATGTATTCATTGGTAAAATGATAAAGAAATTTTGTGTTTAATTTGACCTCATCTACACGTACATGATAATTTTATATGATGTTTATCATCAGACACATTATGTATACAATGTCACACTTATACGCATGTCAGTACGGGTTGCCTGTACATTTCGCTGGTAGGCGCACGTAGTTGTATACGACTTCTGTAGGCCTTAGTGGAATACTCACTTGGGATGTAAATTTTATAAAAAAAAAAAAACGCGCAAATGTATATGTAAGAGCAATACAACCTGTACAAAAAAAATATAAAATTTTCGAATAAATATACTTCTTTCACGCTATGCTTCTCTTTTTTAAGTTAAATTAGAATTTTTATAAATGAAATAATTACGTAATGAAATAAGCAGTATATATTTCTTTTGACAAACTTCAAAAACAAGTATAATTATTAATTAATTTAAAATATTCATATTTTAAATACTATTTTTCTAAATACATTTTTGACCTTTGGTATCTATTATCGTTTTCAATATCTTATATATAAATTCTCGTATTGCATCGCCAAAATTATCCAAATCTTCTCACAAGGAGACAACTGAATAAGATCACTCGATCTCTTTCTAGAATTTTGTTGATGGACACATCATCCATCGCTCAGAGATTATAAATGTAAGTCATGAATATCGCGTCTCTCGGCAGACGTTACACAGTCGTAGTCGCGTATATTGGTGCCACAGCGACGCCGTTACTGGACATCGCGATGTCCTTTTGTCAGCAATACGTTGTCATCGACGTCGACGTCGTCGTCGCCGTCGTTGCCATCGTCGCTGACGTCGTCGTGATCGGTACTTGCCTCAATATCGCTGAGGATATCTCGTTGCTCTCAATCCACCTACTCACTTCCGGCGGCATCTCCGGTCGCACAGGAGGCGCCTGAAAATAGAAATGTCTTATTTAAAAAGATTGCTTAAAAAGATACTTAAGGAAAATGTTATAAGCAAAATGCAAAATGTGACAAATGGCATATGACAATGCATAAATTTACGTATATGATATGTGAAGTATATCGTATTGAAATATTTAATATAAATTTCAAAATTATTGACTGTTTTGTGTTTTGAAAACACATATATAAATTCATAATTTATATTTATATTATAATTTATAATTATATATATACACACACACACACATCCACACACAAGGTGGGCCACTTTAATTTATCCAGCCGAATATTTCGAAAACTAAGATCGACAGACAAAAATGTTTCAGACAAAAGTTATATGGATCGATAGGGAACATAACTTATAGAAATATCATACTAAGAATCATTGATAATTACTTATTTTCAGTATTAAAAATACTGGATAATAAGTAATTATCAATGATTCTTAGTATGATATTTCTAAAAGGGAAGAAGGTATCATTGACAAGGTTTGACCTTGTGTGGCCCCGACAAAGTCAGATCGCGGTCAATTTTACTTTTTTAAATAGAAACATATATTTTTTATTACGGAATTTTATTCTACGTAAAGAAGCAAACAACTTTTGTTTGAAAACATTTTTTATCCGACCTTTATTTTCTAAGATATTTACGAAAATATCTATAAAATTATTGGTTTCAATAATTTTTTACTCGAATTCCATTAACTTTACCGAAAA
>NW_022639499.1:641791-641942 GCF_010583005.1 Odontomachus brunneus
TCACATATATTTTGTTTATGCATTTGTTGTTCTATATCTGTTGATTGTATGCACAAATAATAGAAAAGATTATATAAGTGTTGAAATATGTACATATAAATATAACTATACAAATATATATATATATATATATATATATATATATATATAT
>NW_022639499.1:641952-642387 GCF_010583005.1 Odontomachus brunneus
ACTCGAATTCCATTAACTTTACCGAAAAATGACAAGAGATAAAAATTATCTATTTTCTTCTCATAGAGCTCTGAGATCTTTTTCAGAATTTTTTATTAACTTTTTAGTATTTCAAGAAAATGCAAGGAAACGCAATACTAAAAATTTAATCAAAAATTTTGAAAAAAATCTCAGAGCTCTATGAGAAGAAAATAGACAATTCTTATCTCTTGCTATTTTTCAGTAAAGTTAATAGAATTCGAGTAAAATATTATTGAAACCAATAATTTATTTGGCTTATTATTAAAACCAATAATTTATTCGGCTGGATAATTGACCTCGACCTGACCTTGGCGGGGTCACGCAAGGTCAAACCAATGGTACCTTCTTGTGTCGCCCATCGTCTCATATAACTTTTGTCTGAAACATTTTTGTCTGCCGGTCTTAGTTTTCGAA
>NW_022639499.1:642397-646511 GCF_010583005.1 Odontomachus brunneus
TTATTTTAAATTAACAATTATTACTTAATGAAATAAATATATAAAAAGTATCGAAATGCATAAACGTAATGTTATTCGACAGACAGAAAATTTCATGACAGAAATCGCCATCTAAAGGATTAGCGACTAATTACGTCAACTATGGTGATTCAACTATGTTCAACTATGAACATCTCTGAGAGCAACTTCAATCGCTCGAAGCGATGTGCATTTGCAATATGTAAAAATGTTAGCTACGGATTTATTTCTACCTGCGTTACACTTGCCTCGACATTTTCATTTTGCTTCACTCTACGATTTATTAGAGCGCCAATAACAGTATCGGCACTACAATCGAGCAGTTTCTGTCTGCAAATCGCGATGGCTCGCACGAATCCGTCGTTAGGCGTAATAAATCGATGCTCCATGAAAAAACTCCTTTCGTCCCAATAAATAATCTGAAAAAGGTGAAAATATTATGTTACAGTTATGCAAGATTCTAACAAAGATTGTTATCCTAAATATGTATTGTCAAAAACATTTAAGGAAAATAACATCTTAAAGGAATGTTTCGCATACAATGTGATTTGATTTTTTCATTATTTACTATTCTAAAAAGATCAAATAATATTTTAGAATATGTCCTGATAACTCTCTCTCGATTAAACTTAAAAATTTCTAATACTTATTATTAGATTATCGAATTATTAGATTATCGAATTATCGATTATTAGAATTATACTATATATTAGATATATATAGATTAATATTATCGTATTTTTAAGCGAATTCTAAGAATTCTATTTTTTCTCTTGCAAAATGTTATCCGAGGCTTAGTTGCTAAGCTATAAAGATAAATAGTTAGCTTCTTAAAGTCATTCTACATTAGTTGCAAGTCTCAAAGTCGCAAGAAAATAGACCAATCACAGTCAATTCTTCTTTGGCCGTAAGAGAACGATCGACTGTGATTGGTAAATTTTCTTACGATCTTGCGATTTGCAAGTAATATAGAACTGGCCTTACGGACCAGATAAGGAAAATAGGCAGAGGCGGCACAATTCACCGTCAGACACAGACGTTGGCCAATACACATGTGACAATATTCATACATCTTAGTTTGAAAACTTCCAATGTCAATGTGATTGACATGATATAACTGCATGTGATATAACTGCATGTACCATACATTTATATTGAGTATTTGATCATCAAAATTATATTTTTCTTGTCTTTATATAAATGTCTTTATATTTTATTGTATAAATACACGTCAAAACAACACTTTCGCATATTCATTCAGTTTGTCATAAAAAATTGTGAAAGAACAAGCACGATTGTCAAACAATCTGACCTTCCAGTCCCCTTAAACCTATCATGTCGAAATTCTCGACTGTGATTAATCAATTTAGTTGCTGTTTGAATCTTACTGCCTTTATTTACATTTATTTATGGTCTTTATGATTCACGAAATCTATGCAATAACAACAAATTTTTAGCTTACGTACTTCAAAAACTAATTGGCCTTGGTACTTCCATATTCGACTTTTTAAATCCGATTGAGTGACAGAATGTTGAACGATATTTTTAAGAAACTCTGTCTCTCAGGCAACAGTCCAATCGAGTATTACCTTGGACGTTATCTTGAAAAACATTAACGGTTTGATGAATCGCCTGTAGCGAATAGTAGTGGCTCCTTGCACCACGCCTGATCCTTGAGAGCAAACCTCTCGATACAGATCTGTTCTCTCGTAAAAATCCACCCTCGCGAAGTCGAGTTCACGAAGGTACCTCGCGTTGTTCATGTGATATAGAAGAGCGTCCAAGTCAGTAGTGGTGCAGACCGCTGTGCAAAATAATAAACGTCATAAACAAGAAGCATCTTATGTTACAGGATAAGTACAAAGGGCAATCTTAATTTAAAATATTTATGAATGCATGTACCTATACAGCAGAGATGTCCAAAATATATCATAAGGATATCCTAAAGATATATTTGGGATATGTGATATCTTCAAGATATCCTTATGATATATTTGGGACATTCCTGCTGTGTGGATATATGAATGGAAAAAATCTCAATTAGTTTAACTAAACGCATGGATCCGATAAAAACTTGGTGGTGAGAAACGTTGTTCCTCAACTTCGTTATCGTGACCTAAAACGTTCATCTGAATCATAGACCCTGAATACAGACAGTACAAAATATCTTATGAATATTCTTATGAAACATAGATGTTCTTAATTCCAGAATATTTTACGAATACACGTACAATGTTTTATATGCAGGCAGAGAGATTCGTATGTTTATAAAAGAAAAGAATGCACTTTGAACACCCTTACAGAAAAGTATCACTGGCTATGATAAATTGGCCAGTAATAAATAGTAATTTTATTACTCGTACAAGTAATAAAATTATTGAACGACAGTAATTATCACTGGCCAAATTATTACTTATCAGTATTACATTTCTATAAGGGCATTCGTAAGATTTACTTGTACAATTCCTTTATGAGACTGTAAAGTTTTTCTAATGTCCCAAATAGTAATACGCATTTATTATAGATCAGTAATGATACATATCTATGAGAAATACAATACTTTATAAATTTTATAAATTTTCTGCACATTTATAGTTGTGTTATTCGAATATTCTATGAACGTACTATTGGGAGTGTGTACTAATTTTAAAAGATTTTCAAAAGTTGGCGTAACTAGTACTATATCGCATCGGACCGTATTGTTGCTACTTTTATGTCAAAGCACCATCATGTGACTTTAGTTTTCAGTATGTCATTTTGCCGAAGTGTAAACAACATTGTTTTTTTTGAGCATTGAATATGTCGAATTTTGTGCCAACAAAACGCAATTTGCAGGAAGTTTTACTTTTTTGCTTCCATTTGAAGAAAAGTGCTGCTGAAAGTCAACGAATGCTGTCGGAAGCTTATGGTGATTATACTCCATCGATTTCAACATGTGAGTACTGGTTTCGACGCTATAAAATAGGTGATTTTAACACGGAAGACAAGGAACGTCCAGGCCAGCCGAAAAAGTTTGAAGATGAGGAAGTAGAAGCTTTACTCGATCAAGATCCGAGTCAGACGCAAGAAGAACTTGCAGAATCATTAAATCGTTTGTAACGATCCGCATGTAAACACCCTCCTCGCATAATAAACAAACACAAAGACAGAACCCAGCAAACACAGAATATAACTATTATATAACATAGAAGTAACACGTAATATAACGGGTGCTATACGTTATTAATGTTAAAGTTACATAATTTTCTTTTATAACTGCAATCTAACTGTGTTTTAAAACTGTTATAATTCTCTGTTATTTACAGGTTATAATTACATAACACCAACATAATTAAAATATAACCTGTTATATAAGAAGCGTTTATTTGCATTACATCTATGTTATATAGCATTCTTATATTTAAGGATCGGATCATTCACTAGATGGCTTCCGTTTTCTCGTACGTAAAATATGATGCATTAATATATATAAGAACGATGATCACAAGACTACACAACTTGTACTATGGAGTTCACTTTTATAGTAAAAAGAAGTTATACACTTTTTGATAATGGAAATTACTATTACAATAGTAATCATTTCCACTTGAATATGTATAGAAAAATGAAAATAAATAAATGAAAATAACTTCAATAGCATAAAATACCTGAAAACATATTGGGACACTAGATGCTTAGAATAGCTCTAGGATGATTCTGGAATATATTGTGTTATTTGAGAGCTAATTAATTTAGAATGGCAAAATACTTTTATATTATTATCTTTAGTAAAAATATTTTTGATATAAAATATATAATTATAATATTTTTACAAATTAAGTGATAGCTTATAATTTCTGCGTACAATTAAATACCTATAATTGCTGGGAAATAATAATTTATATTCCAGCTATATAATATTAGGACCTTAACTTAGTTTCCGCCCAAAAAATACTGAGAAAAAGCATTTATTGTAAAAAATTTATTTAAATTATTTCAATGAAAGTATTTTCCATCACTTTCTACAACTTTTTGCCATCTTTCTGGCAACTGGGCGATACCATCTCGATAAAACGATGTTTGTTTCGAAGCAATCCATTCGTCCACCCATTCTCGC
>NW_022639499.1:646521-689272 GCF_010583005.1 Odontomachus brunneus
ATATATATAATATTTTAGTAACATGTTATATTTCTGTTATATAGTTGCAATATCGTTTGAGTGGGAAATTACAACTAACGTGTATGTTACGAGTAACAAACATGTTATATTGCACGTTACATTCTGTTATATTATGACGATGTAACTGTTATATTATTGTGTTTGCTGGGAATAGACAAACCGCGCGGAGTAACATACGATCGTTACGGATAGCGATCGAAGGATCGCGATAACAACCGAAGAACGCGAACAAGCCAAATAAAAGGCCACACGGTAGACACAGAGATCACTCTGATCCAAGTGTTAGTCGCTCATCGGAACTCCTCTCTGAGATCAACTCCCAGAGACACCGAGCTCTCGATATCGCTACTAACCTGCTCAGGGCTTTAGGATCACAGTGTGGCGAATACGTCACCGACCCACGCATCGTCGACACATCGATCTCGACACCGCATAGCGTCAACACGTCTCTATCGTGTGAATACACACGCGAGACAACAGGACATGCCGATACGCGTTCCTGAGATCACCACTGGTTCCCCATAGCGTAGATACACGCTCGGGACCAGACAACTGGTCTTCCATAGCGTAGATACACGCTCGGGGCCAGGACACTTAAAATTTCATTTTAAAATATGTACTCCAAGCATCGATCTTTACAGCATCCTAGGATAAACTTAAGTCAATCATAAATATGAAATCGGACTGTAATGCTCCGCTCTGGATCAAGAGTTAGGTAAAATGTCCGACGCTTTATAGATACGCATTCCACATAATTACTGATTAATCGAAAAAGTGAGAGTAATATTTCAAATTTTTTTTAACTGACGATTATCACACGATTCGCACATGCTAAACGAAATAATTATACTGAAAAAAAATTGCGTTAAAAAAACTAAATTTCCATATTATATAAGTACGGTTTTCTTACGCAACCTGCAAACTCGAGTAAAAATCGAAGGTTAAATAAAAGTCCAGACAGATCAGCAATCTGATATCAGAATCTTATATCAGCATTTGATATAAGAATTTGAACTACAAAATCTAGTCAGCAGTTAAAATATTAATAAAATTAAAATAAAATTATAATATATATGTAAAAATAATATATGTATGTATGTATAATATAGATGTTCTCTCACAACTATCAAACAATGATTTAATTGCATAATACGAATGACTATATATTTTTGACGAAAGGTTAAATAAATTAAACGGTAAATATACGGTCAATAATGCGTCAAATCAGCTTTATAATTAGCTCGTTAAACTTTTGAGCTCGCTTTGCACGAACAAGAGATTAAGGAAAAGCGAAAATAATGCTGAGAAAATATGCGAGTTACTTCGCCATGTATAGCCCTGAAAGATTGAGTTCGTTCAACCCGAGTCGCGGATTGTTTCGATTGATTTTTTCTTAGAGTACACGTTACAAAAAATGATACGTTACGACACAATTGACAACGTGAACTTCGGACAGAGTTAAAAGAATTAAGGACGCGTAACTCGTCGATGCGAATACATCGAGAGATCGCAATCTAATAATTAAGCTTCTGTATAATCACGACCAATTAATTGACCCGTAATATCACGCTCGCTAGTGGGTCACATGCAATTTCGAGCTTGCTCTGACTAACGTATAAAATCGATGAATGTAAATAAAATCATTAAACTTTGAACAAATAACAAGTCAAGGATGTGAGTCGAGACTTTTAATGCTTCAAACGGCGTTAGAAACGGCGACTCACGTCTTTAAAGAGATAAAATGTGATATATTTCTAAATCAATAGCTAACAGTTGTTACCTTGTATATGAATGACCATTTTATGTATATTTTAACTCAGTAAAAACTTTTATTTTCTCCATTTGCCAGAAACGTTTAATTTTTATTTGAAATCTTAAAAGATAAAAAAGTATAAGAAAATTTCGATCATCCAAAGCAAAGCGAAGTTTCAAAACAATGTTCTGTCTTTCTTGAAAATTTTCGATTTCATACATACGAATTCTTGGCCACCAAAATTTTGTTTCATGTCTTTACATAAAAAATAATATTTTAAACGAATGAATAATTTCATATTTTTCAAATTTTAATGAATAAATGAAAGAATGATTCTATACTGAAATTGTTACAGTTCATGAATTGCATATTTTAATCTCGAGTAAAATATTATATATAGGTTGTTGTATTTATAATAAAATATAAAACAATATCGTCCAATTGCAAAGGATCGATCGTTTTTACAAATAAAATAAACGACATCAACTCGGTATTTTTTAAACATTCGACAAAGACTTCTTATTTCCTTCTTGATATCCATAACTTCCTAGAAGGATTTAATAGAAACTAATATTAGGAAAAAAATATTAGAAAATTTATTTGCGGGATATAAAGTTTATTCTCAAAAATAAGCTTTATATCTTATAAAAATAAACTTTATATCCCACAAATAAATTATTGAGTATTTTTTGTCAGTATGTGTAGTCCACAATGTGTGCCAATTAACAACGACAGCAAAATTCACATAATCCGAGAAAAAAAAGTTTATATATAAATTTTGTCCATATATGGTTATATATAATCATATATAATTATATATATCGACATTGAAAAGAATACTATTGTGAAGATACAATCGAAGTAAATGCTTATGTTTATGGTAGCCCATAATGTCGACGTTTAATCGAATAAAATTATGTTTTCCTTTTTTCATTTGACAATTTGACAGTTTTATATATAGACATATATAATTAGATATGATCATATCTCACACAGCACCAACATATTTCAGAAAGTTTTCAGAAAGCTTTCAATGAAATATGAAATATTTCAAAGAAATATTTCAGACTTGTTTTAGATAACTTTCAGATATATTAAATGTTCCGCGCTATCATGTACTATCTGAAATGTATCTGAAATATTATTGAAATGTTTCAAAAATATATGGGAAATATTTCAGACACTTTTTTTTATACAGAAATTATTCGTATTTTTATATTTAGAAATTATTCGTAAATATCACAATATTTGCTGATTTTATTTAAAAATCTTAGATTATTTGATTTCAATATTACATCACATTTAAAAATTTTCATCGGCACTGGGACTCGAAACTTGGACCATGAGCCATCTCTGGATTATGGATTATCTGTTGCTTTAGACACTACACCACTTCTTCGATTGATATAAACGTCTTACATTTTGTCAATATATATTGTAATTAACATAGTAATATAATTTTTTTATATAATTTAATAAAATGATTTAATTTTAATAAAAATTATGTTTTTCGTACATGTTTCATTGTTAATTTAATTTTTAGGTAATGAGGTAAGGTCTACAAAATCCCGCACATTCCATTTCGTTATCTTTCATTTTTTATAATAAACATTTTTTATTGTTAACTGTTATTAAATAGATAAAGTCATAAAATACTATAAACTGAGTAATTATAAAAGAGATTCATTATAAATTATAACGAAAAAGGAAAAAAATCCATCTATATATAAGATTTAATTAGATTAATTAAATTTATGTATTAATATATAAATCAACGCTTATATTATAAGCGATTTCTGAAATATTTTAATGAAAAAGATTTTGATAAAATGTTTTACAAATATTTCTGAATTATTTCAATATAGTTTGCAAGTTATATCTTTCGGAAAGCTTTTTGAAAGATATTGTGCTGTGTGGGATATAAAGTCAGATATATGGACAAAATTCATATAATCATATATAATCATATATATTTATATATAATTATATATAATCTTTTCCCGGAAAAGCGTCACGGAACGAACGCTTCTGCTCTTGCGGAAGAGCGTGAGATTCCGCGGCGCTTACGCGTAGTATCGCGGCGCACAATCGATACTCATCCGGATTTGCGAGTCGAGCACCCCGCTGGCCAGCTAATTCCACATATGAGCGGGTCAAGGTTCGCGCAATACACTGACGAATCGTAAGGATTCCCGGATTAGATCGTAACGACGAACCACATGCGTAATGACCTCCCGTGCCTCCTCAATTAATTATATAGTCGCGATAGACAGAATCGCGAATTGTCAAGCAGACAGGAGAGATGGTTCTTGCTCTCTCTGTGCGCAACTTTTACTGAATCGTTATGTGTACACTGATGTGTTAAATTTAACATTTCGTGTGTCCCAAATCATCCACTCTCATTTATGTGTAAATTTAAGGTAAGCGGACAAAATCCATAAAAAGAGAGGGGATAATGTTGGCAACGTTCAAAAGTCTGTAGGATCCATAAATTCATTTCTGAAAATTAATATCATTGTTGGACGTTAGGAGAGTGTACAGAGATGCAGAGTTAACCTGTCACAAATTTATACTTTTGTATACTCTCCTAACGTCCAACAATTATAACCTTTAGAAATAAATTTATGGATCCTAAAGACTTTTTGAACGTTGCCAACGTTATCTCCTCTTTTTTATGGATTTTGTCCGCTTACCAAATTTAACACAAAACAAATGTGGTAAAAAGTAACACGCATAATATGTAAAAAATTAACACAAGAATTTAACACTTGAATACCGTCAGGAGTCACGGTTTGTATTATATTAAATTGACATATGTATAGTGTTAAATCAACTAAAATAAAACATTACTTTAACACTTGAGAGAAACATTACTTTAACATTTGAGAGAAGTATTAATCTATGGTTTTGATGAAATGAAAATGTTAAATTAACATAATCTATCTCAGACATATTAAATATGTCAATTTAACACAACCTGTGATTTCTAATGATATTCGAGTGTTAAATTCTTATATTAATTTTTTTCATATTATGCGTATTACTTTTTAACATATTTGTTTTGTGTTAAATTTACACAGAAATGAGAGTGGATGATTTAAAACAAACACATGAAATGTGTTAAATTTAACACATCAGTTTTTACAGTGTACGGCAGTTTCCAAGAATATAAAAGAACTGACCTTTTATATCCATTAGAAAACACAGCACAAAATAGATACTTCCTACGTCCTTGGTAATAATTAAGTATTACGTCTCTGGAAAATATTTTTTATCCTCACTACACAGACAAAATATTTTATCTCTTGATTGTCTATTTTATATTCTCCTCATTTACGTGAAACACTAAAATCAGCATAAGGTCGCGTTTGCGCGCATAGATTATATGGTAGACATAACATCGTCACAAAGAACATTAGATCAACATCTTAAAATATAGATTTTATGCGTATCTCTCGAAGATTTTTGTTTAATATTTTAAAAACATTTCATGAATATTACCAAATGTACGATCTCGAATATTTGCAAAATGTTTTAGCAATACTAAAGTGTCGAAGTTATAAAACAGTGAAGAATTTTATTCACGATTTGCCGCTCATAAAAAAACTGTTCAGAAAGTGGCCTGGTTGCACCAATATTATTTTGGCTTTAAGCGAAACTTAATATATCTATCTTTATCTTTCTTTCTATATACTGATGTGTTAAATTTAACATATCATATGTCCCAAATCATCCACTCTCATTTATGTGTAAATTTAACACAAAACAAATGTGGTAAAAAGTAACACGCATAATATGGAAAAAATTAACACAAGAATTTAACACTTGAATATTATCAGGAATCACAGTTTGTGTTAAATTGACGTATGTATAATGTTAAATTAACTAAAATAAAACGTTACTTTAACATTTGAGAGAAGTATTAATCTATGGTTTTGAGATAAAATGAAAATGTCAAATTGATATCATCTATGTCTGACATTTTAAATATGTCAATTTAACACAACCTGTGATTCCTATTCCTACCTGTGAACGGTATTCAAGTGTTAAATTCTTGTGTTAATTTTTTTCATATTATGCGTGTTATTTTTTAACACATTTATTTTGTGTTAAATTTACACATAAATGAGAGTGGATGATTTGGGATACATAAAATGTGTTACATTTAACACATCAGTTTTTACAGTATATAAATAAAGATAGACATATATTTAAATGTCACTTAAAACCAAAATAACGTTGGTACAACCGAGCTTAAACTGGTTTATGAGGGTTTATCTACTGATCTATTGGAATGTTGTTTAGGCAGCAACACGCCTATATTGCCAATCATCTGGCCGTCAGCATATTAAATAAAGGCCACTACGCAATTCTGGAAGTTTTTCAGACAATAGGAATCATCATAGGCCCAGTAATCAATTCGCCAACAAACGAGACTATAAGCGATTGCGGATCGCCGAGCGTAAACATTACAAAGCGACCAAGGAAGCTCGCGTAGCCAGCAGAAAAACTCAGGCCGCTCTGGACGAGTTTTATGAAAGAGAAGAAGCAGAAAAAGGAATGGACATTACTACTTCTTAAATTTCTTGGAGTAAAATTTTAGTCAAAACGGGGGAATAATAACAGTATATTCACTCCAAGATAAATAATGGAAGTATCACTTGAAATTACACGAGTGAATGTTTCATTCGAGCTTAGAGTGGATTCCATATGCGCGCGAATCGTTTCAGTCGATTAGAATGTATCTGTAACGATGAAAGATATATCAGATTTATTCTTCAATTTCGAATGAAAATATTCACTGGACGATTCAGAATTAAAAATTCGCTCTATATGCGTGAAAAATTATTCGAATTCGAGTGAGTCGATGGTTATTCTATTTTGCCAACAGAATTCCACTTTAATTAAATATTGTTTACTTAAATCAGATAAACAATACTTGATTTAAATAAAGAGAATTTAGATTTAAGTAAATATGTTAATGGCACCCAAATATTTGTAAGAAATATTTGTTGATTTTAAAGTAATTTTTCCCTCAGTGTAAATGAAAAAAGGAAGAAATAGTTTTATTCAATTAAACGTCGACATCATGTGCTACCAGAAGCATAAGCATCTACTTCAATGGTATTTGTATAACGATATTTTTTCGTCATGAACACGCATATGTAATTATGCATAACTATATATATGATCACATATAGAAGAGACAAAATTAATATATGATATTCTTTTCTTCGAGTGCATATACTGTGCGGTGCAGCAATTGTTCCTCGCATTTTTCGCCTCCACTCATTAATACCGGGTAAAAAATTTCTTAGAGTGAAATTTCACTCGAAACGGGGGAATAGTAACAGTATCTTCACTCGAAGATAAATAATGGAAGTAACCCGGAATTGCAAGAGTGAATGTTTCATTCAAGCTTAGAGTGGATTCTAACTCCACATGTGCGCGAATTGTTTCAGTCGATTAGAATGAATATATAACGATGCATCAGATGAAAGATGAATCAGAGTTATTCCTCAGTTTCGAATGGAAATATTCACTGGACGGATTCGAAGTGAAGAATTCGCTCTATATGCATGAAAATGCATGCTTTTGTCGCGTCGAACAAAAGCTCAGCGGATGACAATTCTAAGGGTGACTCACGCACCATAGATCACTGTTTCGTCGAGGATGTTCACCCTCTTCTTGCAGTAGCGCGCTAGGAAGACGGTGAGGAACATGCGCAGGAAGTAGTGCAGCTCGACGAGGCCGTAGAGCAGCACAACGGTGGCGAGCACCCCGACGATGACCCAGCACGTCACTACCATCCCGACCGGTCGTTGCTCCGCGAGAATCGCTGCGAAACCGACGGCTTTTCCGTCTCGCCTTGGTACTTCGGAAAGTCGTCTTCGCCGCCGCTGCCGCCAACGCCGCCGCCGCGATATCTCGCAGCAGCGGTTTATCGATTCGTCTGGCAAGGGGGAGAAGAGGTTGATGGCGTTCGTTGGAGTTTCTCCCTTCTCGTCAATAAAAACGCAGGCCACCCTGTGCTGCAGGCGTTTCGGAGAACCATGGGGCGATTCACGGCCGCGCCAACGACGTTTAAACCTTCATCCCGCACGCCTTGTCGTCCTTATTGACAGAAATTCATGTCGCAAACTTGAATTCGATCACGAAATTTTGAGAAAATTTTTAAAAAATCAGAATTTTGAAAAAATCAAACTGTAAATGTCGACCGCAATAATATGATGCACTCGATAATATTTATATTTTATATAAATTTGCATTTATTCTATGCAATAAATTAAATAGTAACTTTTACATATTTATTCTATATGTAACATAATTTACTTTATATGTAATAAATATATTAATATAAATTTATATGCTCATTATATTAATTATACATTTATATATTTTTTTCTATTCAATGCTATTGATACTCTCGAAGAATAGCGTTCTTAATAATTCCCCCGCTATTTTATCAATTAGTAGCTGTTAACGTAAATAATATTATTGCTGCATGTATAAGGAACGCGTGTAAAATAAAGAACATAAACATGGAAATCTGCTAAACAGACGGAAACTTGAAGAAGAAATATTCCCACACAGACAGCACAAAAGTCAGAATCGTTCTGAATGTATCTAGGATATCCTGCAGAATGCCTTAAGATGTCCTGAGTCCTGAATACATTCAACATAATCTCAGGATGTTTTGTGCTACCTAGAATTATTTTATTTGCCACGTTACAGCTTTAGAATATCCAAATATATTAAGGATCTTATATATTATTATTCTTACTTTTGGATATTTCTTTCTTTTTGATATTTAACACGAAAGCAAAAGATAACGATAACGATAACGATAAGATAATGAAAGATAACATACGAAAACAAAAGATTTCTCTCTGCCGCAACTAATCATGGTTTATTAAAAATATATTTGCTATTGTAAATAAAGATTTGCTGCTATAACCAAAATTTTTGCTACTATTGTTACTACATCGGTTTTATAGCTGAATATATATCTGCTGGCAATCATGCTTTCAGGTGTATTCATATGTTACAACAAGATTTAGCTGACGTACGCAGTCTTGTTCTTGCTGCCGCAGCTAATTCTTGTCTGCTTGTCTGCGGAATTTCGTGAGTAGTGAATAGCAATAATTTTATTCAAACTCTCTGCTGTGTGATTATTTACACGTCACGCTTATAAATATTCACATTTGTTTTAAGTTTGTATAAAATTTACGAATATATATGTAGATATATAAATTTTGACACACCGGCTCTAATCGATTTTATGCCGATAGCTAATTGTCAGCGATTGCCTCGGTATTTGCACCAAAACAAAGCGCGATGTTGGCGTCAATAATCCGCCACATCAGGCTGATTGCCTGCCAATAATCTTGCTAATGGTCTGAAGAAAAATGTGCATTGATTTAATCGGTTGCTCTATAAATAAATCCTAACGCTTTAAAATGACACTACAAATAATCCTTTATAAATAAAAAATAACGATAGGCTAATTAAAGTGTCACGCGGAACAGGCACGAAAAACTTCGTTTCATCCCTCGATTCGTAAGTAATTAATAACGATTCACAAGTAAATGGCAAGAAAAGCGATTGAATCGAACGCGATTAGCGCCGGTGATTCTTTTCCTCCTGAGCCGAATGGAATTCGATAGAAATCCAGACGAAACGACGCGACAAGACATCACAACCATACAAAAACCTACTTTCGATGCTTTCGCGTTTGCTGGCGCATTATCAGGCGAGACACGTTTCCGGCTCATCATGTTGTTCCTCCCGAAAATATCTATACACGAGGAGAATTCGTCTTCATCCCCTTTCTCTCTTTTTCTCTTTTATTCTATCTCTATCCAGCACGCACACACACACATATGCACATATGTAGTCGTCACTTTCGACGATTTTTCCCCATTTGACACTCGGCGCGACGCCCCCGACAACCCTCTCGCGCGGTGGAAATTTCGCGCGGGAATTCACGAATCTTCCAGTGAGATTTTCCGAGAGAAAGGAAAAGAAAAAGAGAGAGAGATGCGCAATAAAGGACACCAGGACACACCTGATGGCGAGATATCCTACCCAGTCGATGACATCTCGCGTACTGGTGATCGACGTCCTCGCTAGCCGCCGTCCCCGGCAGATCCCTTCCAGAAAGCCGCATCTGCGCCGAGAACATCCGACTCGGCTAGGAAGTCGGATGTAGTTTTAGTGGGAGACTCAGAGTGACAACTTTGACGTTGTTCTCGCGATTTTTAATCAATTGCAAAACAAGGTAAACCGCTCCGATGAATAAGGTTGCTGCGTACGAAATAGCAGTCTGATTGAAGGAAAGGATATAATTTATGTATCTTTATACGGGATATCCCAGACTCTCCTCCGCAATTTTTGTAGGAACACAGAACGGATTAAGACGAACCTAAAAGTCTCCGTTTTGCGATATTCGCAATAGATCTCGAAATATTAATTAAAAAGGATTAGTGAATGATCACGCGCGATATGGTAGTGGTGTAACCTGCAGTTATATAGGGTCGATGCTCCATTTGTGGCCACTGTAAGGATTTTCGACGAAATAAACGCGTCTTAATTTAATTCCCTTCGTTATCTAATATCTTTAATTATTTTAATATATTATATATATTATTAAGAAATATTATATATATATTATTATTATTATTATTATTATAAATATTATTATATATATTATTAAGAATCTTTAAATAATAAATTTAAGACAGATAAGCAAAATAAATTAAACACATTTTTAAAAAATAATACTTATAATGTCCGATTTCACGTTTTTGGTCACCATAACACCAGTTCTTGCCATAATAAGTACCTGTTCTGGCCACATAATGAAATTGAGATTAATTTATAATGAAACAATTAATAAAAAAGTATATGCAATAAAAATTATGGTTTAATGTTAATATCTTAATGTTAATATTTATTTTCAATAATTTATATATATATATATATATATATATATATATATATATATATTAGCATCTTTTGTTTTTTATGGTAAATACGTAAAAAGTTTTCTTTTATGTGTGTTTATCTCTGAAGTTTTCTTTTTAATAAAACGATTTTTCTTATTATCCATTTAAAGAAACATAAAAATAAGTGTATTTACAATGTGTAATTATGTATATATATATAAAGTTTGTTTCCAGACAAATAGCTGTACTATACTTTTATAATTTTTCAAAGCATAATAGTGAGGGCCAGTAAAAACCAGAGCATGAATTTTATAGTGCCACAAATTTTATAATTTTACACAATAGACATTCGTTATTTTTGTTGGCCACAACTAGAACAACACAACAACCAGTTCTGGCCACCCTATCGCCAAAAATAGAGCATTATATTAATACATGATCTAGTTTTCGACACCTATTATTTTTTGCTTAATAGGAATCAAATACATAGTTATACATATTGAAATTAACTTTTAGACTTTCCGTAAACCGATTATAGAAACATTTATTTACAATCATGTCTTTTATATAATAATTATATAGTAATTCTAACGTTTATCTTATCTCGTATCCTTAACGCTTTGCACAAGAAAATGTAGTAGTCGTTTATCTTCAGTTATAAATATTTAGTTAAAAAAGAAAGAAAATTCTACATTCGTTAACGAGCAGTATGACCAACAAAAATACTGTAAAAACAAAATATTGCCACTTACGTAACGCGAACATGAATCATAGACTAAATAATTCGAAGGTTCCTTGAAGTGGCCATAAATGGAGCACCGATCCTACTTATACATTAGATCAAACTATCCTCAAACGAAAAAGTCCTCTATCATTTTGCAAATAAAACGAAAAATCGCATACTTACAATTTTTTTGTTACAATAAAATATCCATGTAATGACACTCTTGTAATCGTCTCAATAAATTTGTAAAATGCTCCAAATACTCTTCTTGCTGTCTCAATCAATAAACAGACATAAAATTAACATAATAGAAATGATGAGAAAAGTTTGGTTTATTTAAATTGCATAATGTTCGGAGTATTTTACAAATTTGCTGAATGACAAGTTCCATTTTATGGATATTTTTTTTTATTTCAACGTATAACGCGCGCGTAAGAATCAAAAGCACGTAATTTCTCGCGTCTGGCGTCATCAAACAAAAACAGCCGATGTGAGTAGATCAAGAGCTTTAAATTTTATATATATATATATATATATATATATATATATATATATATATATCCGCAAAAGAATTAATTACTGAATTTATATGTTAAGTTGGAGTTTTATCAGCGATCTGGACGGATCTCTACGGCGAGATTGTTGCCAAGTGATGTTATCATCGATAGAAAAGCATGACTTTGCGGAACCACTTGAAATGTGTTTGCTGACGGAAGTGGTGTTTGCACTGATTACCTCAAAGTAAACGTGTTAACTCGGCGAGAGATAAGAGTACGCGCGTTGAAATTAGGTGCGAATATGAGCAAAGGTTATATATTAGGATACGTATGTGCCGTTGCCATTGTAATGTCAAATATTTACTCCTTATTTACTCACTAGTTTCGCAATTTCGTTCTTGTGAAAATCCGCGCGGGAACAAGTAACTTCACACGCGCACTTCACACGATGCGGTTAGTAACAGATCTTCCGTGTTAAGTCCAATTCGAGAAGATACGCGCGGAATCTGACATCTGTCGATACAAACCGCGCGCGCTTTGGCGACAAAAAGTACGCAGTTCAATTAATTGTCGCGCGGATACATACGGAGCACGGCGACTCGATTAAAACCCGTTTGAAGGCTGAGCATGCACAGGACAGGCGGCACTAACACCACAAGGAGAGACGACGTTTCGACCCTCGCGTCGAGGAAGCACTTTCCTGCTGATGTTTTATGGAAAACGTGTCCACGATGCGGTGGGCGGCACGAATTCGCCGCGATATCGAGTCGGAGAACAAAAGTCACGTATCATGTGAGAATTCCCGCTGACGTTCCCGCTTCTATTTTTCCCATATGTTCGTTCGCTTTTTCTCTCTCGTGGTCTTTTTTTTTGCGACGGACTCTCATGAATATGATGGAAATGTTCAAAACCCGAGTGATTTGCTTGTGCTTGTCGAGCACACCACTCGCTCACTGTCAAATATAAATCTCTCTCAAGGGCGAGATTCCGATTTGCAATGCGAATATCGACGTTTATTGTTTTTCAACGCTGTAAAGAGACAACACAGTAACACGTATGGATAAATACAAATGCGTGTGAATTTATTCACGAGTTTTCCATGAGGTCTTTTATCATGCAAAAATACTCGGACGCGCAGAAGAAATTGAAAAAAAACTGCGGTTGCATTGGCTGAAAAATCACCGCCTACGATTAGCCGTGAGTACTGAAGAACTCGTTGACAAAAGGACTGTCGGTCGGGTTGTACCGACACAATGGAAGATCGTATGGAATCCGAAATATCGGAACGGCCGGATCCTCCTCGTCCTCGATCGGAAACGTCGTTGTCCCGGTCTGAATACAAAATACAAACGTGTTTGAAATAACAATAACAATAAGAACACAATAATAACAATGATAGCAAGGTTGACATTGGTATGCTCTCTACATTTGTATGAATAATGCGACATTAAGCGGTCAATAAGTTATTCAAATCGTTTCAGGTGTGCCGGCAATAAAGACACTCACGATGAACTTTGGTAGGAACACAACGCCGGCCTCGTAGTTCATTATATAATAGTTGCTTCGCTGCACTCCCCACGCGGCTTTACTGAGATTCGCGCTGGTCAACACGAACCAGGGAATGTTTTTCAAGTCGGGCGAGATCCTCATGTAGGTTTTAATATGAGGTATCGCCCGGTCCCGTCCCGTTCGCTGCGCTTTCCACTGGCTAGATATGTAACAAAAAATCCGACCGTAGAAACACCGTGCTGTCTCAAACGCAAAATTTAAAAACTCAATTGAGAAGTATAACATATTACGTGTAACAGTTGCCATTACAAATCACTCTTGTCAATAGCGATTTGTTGACGACATTATTTTTCATCGATTATAACAACAAGGGGATGATAATCATAAGAAAATGGTTTTGTGAGAAAAGTACTAGAGATTGTAACGACTCGTTGCTTCCCTCGCAACAATAACGAGTTATTTCTTAAAATGCATGATGGTAGCAAATCATTGGCTACGTTCAGTAGAAAAATTTGCTTTGCAAGTGCTGCAAAATCCGTGAATTGGTATATACTCTTACATTTAGTTAAGATTAAAAGGTCATCTAATGTTGTAGTTATATTTTAAAAAGTTATATTCGAAAAATAAAAAGTTTAATTCGTTAATAAAACTTCTCATTTTTCACGAGTTTACGCGAGAGAAATAGACACATGATCAATTCACAAACTAGTGCACAAACGATTTTAAGACGATCCTTAAGAGTATACACCATTCATGAATCTCACAATTGCAAAGCAGCTTCCTGTGTCGAATTTTGACAGCCATTTTTTCAATGAGTAACACTAGCAACAAATTATTTTTAAAGAACCTTTCCAATCCTGTTATAAGTAACAAATGAAGCTTACTACATGTACGATTCTATCCATTGCTGTTTGGAGTGCACCTTCAAGCTGTAAGGCAAGCAAGATGTCAAAGTTTGGAAGTCGAAACTCCGCTTGTAATTCTCCATCGACGGATAAATAAATTGAAATTTTGGGTGGCTTTTTAGGCCCTGTGTGGTTTCCCGCGACATGGAAGGAACTATCTCCTTCGATAACCAGCTCTCATAGTTCGGGCCGAGACTGCCTATGCTGGAACTTTGTGCGATTAGAGACCATTGTGGCGCGTCCGGCGGCAGCGTGGCGTGATTAGACAGAATGCGCGACAATTTCCTGTATCCCCAAAAGTCAACGTCCACATTTTGATGAGTCCCAGGCACAGAGGCGACAAAGTACACATTTACGGCGGAAAAATCCGCCTTCCTCACCGCCCACATCCATTGCGTTAAAGCCGGATGTCTATATTTGCTCAGATATCGCTCGAAGTCTTTTTTAAAATTGGTTGGCGACTCTCCGTCCGTGGAATTCGCGGATTCCGGCAATAGAGGCAAGTGAGGCGAAATCCACAATCTACGATTATGACAAAACAGAAACATATTTAATCATAAACATCATACCATCGACAAGAAATATAAGAATATGAGTATTCAACAGATCCTTAAAGTTGGATAAATTAGAATTAAAACGAGTAGACGAATAGACTTTAATGACTACGACGAACTTAAGACTTTAATGAGCACACGTATGGAAAAATATCTATCTTATGTCAACAGATTTTGAAAGCTCACTTAGATCCTACTTAAAAAAAGAGATATCCTTTTTACACGTAAATCAATAAATTTATCTTTATACAGAGTGTCTAATTCGAGACACGACAGTGCAGGTAGAACTCATCATACTGAAAGATCTCACGCCATTTTAACCACCACGTAAAATTTTGAATTATTAATTAAAGGAGATTAATAAATAATCGGGCTGAATTCGGTATAATGGGTGACAATAAGTACAATATCCATTGTTTGTATATTGGATCAAACAAAAAATCTTCTACCTTTTTGCAAATAACTACATATCTTTTTGAGTTATTAATTAAAGAAAGCAAAGAATCGCGTGCAATCTATAGTTATTTACAAAGTAGCAGAAGACTTTTTTGTTCAGTCTAAGCTAATAAGCTAACAACTTACTATCACGTTCTATCAAGCGCGATTCATCAACCTTCTTTAATAGCTCAAAATTGTACGTGGTTGTTTGCAAAATGATATAGGACATTTTCCTCCAATTTGTTCAGTTCTACCTGCACACACACCACTGTGTCTGTGTTTCATAAATAACAACTAACAAAATAAAGTCATAAATACGTGAACGTTAAAATATTAAAATATCGAGAAATTTTTCCGAAATAAAAGCATGGAATCATCTCTGATTTTGTCTCTCTCCTTTCTAAGAATCATTTGCAATACTTTCAATTGATCCAGCAGTAGAATAATGACTGATTTGGAACAAACCCTTGCGTCCTATTCTCCCAGTCGTCCGAGTACAAATTAGCAGTGGAGACGACCACCCTGATTCCGTTGTCTTTGTACTGCAAGACCATGATCTTAGTGTGATGGCATCCAAACGCACTCGGCATATCCACTTGTATCATGGTGATGTTGCAGCCCAAATTTTCCTGATCCACTCTATCACCGTACAGTATCATCATATCAGTACGTTGGCCAGCCAACAAATACTGCAAACACAGCCATCCAACATCTACCATGAAATTCAAATGAAGACTGTCGACTATCTCCCCGAGACTTCTATCGAGAATCTCAGGGAAAGTTATGGAGAATTGTTGATTGTAAGTTTCCTTTGATTTTTCAACTCGGGTGAAAAATAGGTGGTAAGGTGCTGAGAGAGCATATTTTAATGCAAATTCTCCTGGTTCCACAACAGATACATTATACCCAGACCGTCTCATCATTTGAATAGCTTTCTCTCGAACATCTTTCCTGGACTTTTCAGAATCGCAAGCTTGATACATGTCCATTATAGACGTTCCTTTACTGGTATCTTTATTGGTTCCTTTGTTTTTGTCTGTTTGTTCTTTGCTTGTGGAACTGCTCTGCGAGTCACCAATGATCTGTTGATTTTTCTTAATATGATTGCTACTTTCTATATTGATTTCTTTCATTTTCTTTGTCACAGAGCCAGTTGAACTGTGACTCCTCTTTCTTGTCTACGAAGATGATGTATTCATTATATTGATCTTCCATAACTTAAAACTCTAATTTTTTTACTAACCTTGGTATTTTCTGAACTTTCATGTTCATTTCTCAAAGCTCTTGACAGAGCTTGAGCTTCTGTATCCATCTGCTTAAGCTTATCTTGTCTTTTTTGTGCCATTACTTTCTTATGTTTGTCTACTTTTCCTTGCAAATCTTCTTTATCATTTAATAAAGATTGTGCTTTGGGCAGTTCATTACTTGTTGCTAGCTTGGAATCATCTCTGTTTTTGTCTCTCTCCTTTCTAAGAACCATTTGCAATACTTTCAATTGATCCAGCAATAGAGAACGATCATTACATGTGAAGTTAAGAATCTCTGGTATTTCTATCACATCATCCAGTTGATTTATCACTAATTTCTCCACTGAAAATAAAATAAAAATCATGAATCTTTATTGTATGACCCAGAATCTATATGACCAAAAGAATACAAATTTATTTACAATGAGGATGTGACATTTCACTAAAGTGAATCGGATTTTTTCTATAACAACTTTCCTTAAAGGGGCAACATTTTTTCACTGCAATAGTAAACAATAAATTTTAGTATTTTCTCCAAAATTCAAAAATTTGACATACATAATATTCTTGAACAGTTACCTGCAGCACTCATTGCTGTAAATAAAATACTGACAGTAATTAGTATAAAATAATATTTATGTTTACAAAAAAATAGTTTTTATATATTTGGATTACAGCACGATAAGTAATATAGTGTTTTTATTGCTGTGTGAACGGGCTGCACTAATTTTCTCTCATCTTTCTTCCACCAAATTTTATCTGTATATCTGTATATCTGTTTCTTTTTAAGTTCCGAAAGTGTACATTAGTTCAGTAATAGAAAACAGACTTATAATTAGCTCTGTTTTCATATGACAGTTGCCCAACCTAACAGCCAATATATGATAAATTTTATACACACATTCCTTCTAAGTTACAATACGTTAGAATGCTAATTTCGTAATGTAAAAATTTTGACGGAAGCACGCCATAAAGCCCCATCTACATAAGCGCAGAACGCGGGTCGCAGGTCGCAAGAAACAAACGCTGGGCCGTAACATTTTTGCTTAAAGCCCCATCTACATAAGACGCAGAACGCGGGTCGCAGGTCTCAACAAACGTACATTAAGGCAAAAATCTTACGATCCAGCGTTTGTTTCTTGCGACCTGCGACCCGCGTTCTGCGTCTTATGTAGATGGGGCTTAAGACAGATAACAGCTCGTAGAATTGATAAAAATTAAGCTTCCTTCCTTCCTTCCAAATTGGTATACAGTCCTTCTATTATGGACCTTTCACCATTTACAGTATAAAAATTAAGCGAAAAGCACACACTCTTGCATAAAAGCATAATGCACAACGCATGAGAAAATTGACCAATCAGAATCTTTTCTATTGCCACAATGAAAATGGAGGACTCTGATTGGTCAATTTTTTTATGCGTTATGCATTATGCCTTATGCAAGAGTGTGTGTTTCCTGCTTAAGAGAGAATTCACACTATGGGATGGGCAAAAAAATTAATGTTTAGAAAACATCAATGTTCGTACATTGAGGATGGTATTACATGTAGAGAGTCGTGCACCGATTGGCTGTCGGATAGAGAATTTCTAGAGATTCTAACATTTTCTCTACATGTAATACTATCCTCAATGAGCGAACATCGATGTTTCTAAACATCAATTCTTTTTGCCCATCCCTAATTCATATTTTAGCAGAAAGATAGAAAACAGGAGCCAATCAGAATTCGCGCTGGTAGAAAAGCAGAAACTGTCGCGACTATCACCTGACCATCAGTAGAAGTTCTGATTCGCTTCTGCCTTTCTGTTCCTGCTTTTCAATTAGGTTTGTTCGCGTTGCTTGCACTTTTGACGTTTTTGCACTTATGGCTCCTGCACACAGGACGCGGTAATGCTTGCCGCGCGGCGGAAGTTCGGCGACAGCCAATCAATATGCTGCTTTCCGTAATAACCTTCTAGCTCTTACGGAAAAACAACATATTGATTGGCTGTCGCGCGGACTTCTGCCGCGCGGCAAGCATTACCGCGTCCTGTGTGCAGGAGCCATTAGGCCGCTATTCATAGTAGGATCTTATATTTAAGACTGTTTTAAGTTCATCTTCAGATGCTATACGGATCATTTCATTGGTTACGAAGTATCTGAAGATACTTCTTTCTAAAATGAGGTCAGTGTGCAACGGGGATTAGATATAAAAATATCAAAAGTACAACGCGAACAAACCTCATATAACGGATCTAACAAGTTTCTCTGCGACACGGCTAAATGGCGCCAAGCCCGCGTCCGAGCAGGTCTCGACTCGGTCTTATTTTAAATTAGACATAATATATATAAATATATGTGTCAATTAAATATAATTCTTAGCGGCACATTAAATATTTTCGGTAATTATCCAGTTTAGTGGCCTCACCTCCGATTTCGATGAAAGTAGGCTCGATCGACGCGTTTTTGCATGCCAAATAACTTTTTTCTCTGACAAAATCAGGGGGGATGGGGGCTATAGTCTCTTATGCTTAATTAAGCTAAAGAGTGAATTTCTCACAAAAGACTGTAGCCCTCACCCCCTGTGATAGGGGGGTCTGGGGGGCAAAGCCCCTCAGTTACATAGCTAGAGATAGATAGTATGACAGATTTTCTAATCCAACACGTCCTCAACTTTGTCTATTAATATCTCGCTTCGCAGTAGAGAGCGACGATTTTGTCAGAGGAAAAAGTTATTTGGCATGCAAAAACGCGTCGATTGAGCCTACTTTCATCGAAATCGGAGGTGAGGCCGCTAAACTGGATAATTACCATATTTTCTTTCAAATGAAATAAAAAAGGGAAAAATCGATTCGTCTTTGCGTCTTATACTATTCCGCCAAATTTAAAAGAAATAGCTTATAGCTTCTTTATCTTACGTATGTTCTTTTTACGAATAAATAGGATAAGATCTAAACCCAAGCAATTGTTGTTGAACATATCTCGTTTCTATCATATTAATCTCAAGAGCAAAATTCCGGTTTTCAATGCGAAAATACTGACGTTTATTGTTCCCCAGTGATATAAAAATATAACAAAATATAATACATATAGTATAAATATAAAAAAATATCAAATTATTTACAAATTTTTCATAAATCCTCTTAACATACAACAATACTCTGTCATACAGCGAAACTAGAAAAGCCCTGATTGCATCGATTGAACAGTTACATAACTAGTTTCAGGTCGTCCTGCTCCCTGAAGAAGTGAACGAAATATTCATGAAACATCCATGAAACCAAACACAAGGAAGACGCGGTCCAAAGCCGGTAAACAAGCAAAGTTACATAACTATTCCCAGTAAAAACAAAGTATCATCGATTACAATGTCAGCTCAATCATATGGTATCCCAGATAGCAAGGTGACGTCTAAAGACGTCATCTTGCTACCTGGGATATTACATAACTGACATTGTAATATGGATGACACTTTGCGTTTACTGGGTAGACTATAAATTATCTATAATTGGTGTATACTTTTAAATATCTATTAATTATATTCATCTTCCAAAAGTTCATTCTGGACCATTGATTTTGGATCAGTGTTCGCTGAAGGCTGATAGCTGTGCAAAGACTTTCGTGTGATACAAGGAGTATCCGACTCATGGTATCGGTGCAATGGAAGATCGTATGGAATCGGAAATATCGGAACGGCTGAATTACCTCTGTCCTTGATTGGAAACGTCGTTGTCGCGGTCTGAATGCAAAATGCAAACTTATTTAAGACAACAATGACAATAAAAACGACAATAGCAATGGTAGCAAAGCATTGATATGCTCGCTGCATTTGTATAAATAGCGATATTAACTCGGGAGTGGGCGCGTGAACGAGACGAACGTTAGTGCGCGTGTATCGGTCATTTCGATCGAAATATATTTAAGCATATATATGTATAATAATTAAGTAATAATTAATAAATTACCAATCCAATTATTAAAAGAAACAATAATTGAAGGAAATAATTTTATGATGTCACTATTTCTTCTTTTTCCCAACTTTTTTTTCTCTTTAGCATTTCTATATCTAATATGTTTAGGAAACATATTAAACTTATTATACATATGTGAATATATTATAAACAAAATTATAATATTTTTATTTTAACTGCATTAGTAAAAAATGCATTCTTTTAGTTTAATAAAATAAAATAAGAATTTCTTGCTTCTCTCGTTTTACTTTGATTAACTTAAACATTGATTTAATAAATTTAAAAATTTATTTGATAAATTTAGAAATAGAGAATAAATCTTCTTAATTTATATAATGGCAATATTAAAATTATCACATTATGTATTATTTCAATAATTAAGTATTGATTTTAATAATATCGCTATTGAGAGAGAGAGAGAGAGAATCAAGAATATATACTCCAATTACGCGTGCTGTTGAAAATTTTATTGATTCAACGAAAAAAGAGAGAACCGTCCATCCAACTACAGGCCTGTTTTTTATAGTTGCACTGCTGAACTACTGAACTGCTACAATATATTGAAGTGAGACAAATATACGTTTTCTCACTTTAACTTATTGTACTAGTTCAGCAGTGCAGTTACAAAAACAGGCTTTAAGGTGCCTTTACATGGGAGTATCGAGCGTCGAGCGTTAAAACGGTAGCCAATCAACGTACCACTTTCCGCAAGAACTACAATATACTTCTGAAACCTGATACGTTGATTGACTAACGCTTTAACGCTCGATGCTCGGACGTTCCTATTTAATGATGTCGGAAAGACAATGGCTTGGTTTACATCGTGCACTTGATACGTGTACTAAATAGTAATTTTCTATTAGATAATCTTAATATCGATAATGCATATCAACGACGACGCATTCAATCAATACAATACGTTTTGTTGATGAGTATTATACTAGCTTAATATACTATTGTTTATATATATCGTCAATGTTAAGATAATCTAATAGAAAGTTACTATTTAGTACGCGTATCAAGTGCACGATGTAAACCAAGCTAATAGACGTTCGGCGGCACATCGAGTAATGCTGACGCGGCAGAGATAAAAGACTAACGTTAGTAGGCGCGCTATAGTCTTTTAGACAGACTGCTAAAAACGTATCAAATTTCACATAGAAATAAGCGCGTCTACTTCTCCATGCTATACGCGAAAACATCAAAGAAAATTTACGTAAATGCGAAGATACGATAATGTCAATAGATTAAATGATATAAGTAGAAAACGAAAAAGTACGGAGAAATGACCGATACGCACCCACTCCCGGGTTAAACGGCTGAGAAGTTTTATTCGTCGATGATGATAAGGTGTGCTAATGATGACACTCACAATGAACTTTGGTAGGAACACAACGCCGGCTTCGAAATTTTTTATAGAATATTTGTTTTCTTGCTTGACTCCCCACGCGGCTTTGCTGAGATTCGCGCTGGTCAGCACGAACCAGAGAATTCTTTTCAGGTCGGGTGAGACCCTCGTGTAGGATTTAATATGAGGCATCGCCCGGGTCCGTCCTGTTCTCTCCGCCCTCCACTGGCTGCATATAATCATAAAAGTCTAGCTATAGAAATAACATGTTGTTTCCAAAGAAAAATTAAAAAGTAGTGTTGGGAAGTAACGCATTATTTGTAACATTTGTAACAATTATCACATGTTACAAGTGACGCTTTTGTCAATAATAACCGTCTTTGTATCGACGGTATCTTTCATCGTAACGATAACAATATTTTGTCGTTATTTTACATATGTAAAATTTACATGAGCTGAGAATTATAAGAGAATTGTCTTTAGAATTTAGTGAAAGATTTAACGAAAGTTGTAATGACCCGTTACTTCTAGAATAACGATAATAATAACAAGTTATTTGTCAAAATAATGAGGCAAGGGAGAAAGAGTTAATGATAATGAGTTCCCTGCTTAAAAGATTTGATAAAAGTACAAGTATTATATAACAAAAATTATATAAGAAAGATCTATGTAACTAAATCGTGTTTTTGATAAAAAAATAAATAAAATTACATATAGAAAAAAACACGTGTATTCAAATAAATATTTAATCGTTAAAAATAAGTTACGCGATATAGAAAAGATAACTTTTTTACATTAAGTTTAAATGAGAAAAATCAAAGTAGCATTACAGAAATTTTCGAATTTTTCTGATTCTGAAATAGAATATTCTGATAGAAATAATAAGTTCAAATAAAGTCATACGATATTTTAATAAAATTTGTATATATTTTTATGAATTTCTTTGTTTTGGATTTTTTAAGTAAAATTCTTTCAGTGGGTTGTGAATATATAACACACAAATTATTTGTAACAAATAACTTCCACAACTCTGTTATAAAAAGCAAATAAAACTTACTATAAATACAATTCTATCCACTTCTGTTTGTCATGCATATCCATGCTATAAGATAGGCAGAAGCTCCTATTGCAATCGTAGCTGTGCTTGTAATTCTTTAACGACGGATAAATAAACTTAAACTCCGGTCTCTTTGATTCCTGCGTGGTTTTCTGCGGGTGCGACATAGAGACAACTATCTCCTCCGACAACCAGCTCTTCTTGTAACTTGAACCGAGACTGCCTATGCTGGAACTTTGCGCAATTAGAGGCCACTTCGATGCGTCCTTTGGCAACGCTGCATAATGGGACAGAATACGCGACAATTTCCTGTGTCCCCAACGGGTAATATTAGGTTTATAATCCCCAGGAACAGATGCGACGAGAAACACATTTACGTCAAAAAAGTTCGCCCTCTTCACTATCTCTATCCATTGATGCAAAGCAGGATTCTCGTATTTACTCAGATATTTGCGGAGGTCCTTTTTAAAATTCGTTCCTGACTCTCCTTCACTAAGATTCGCGTATTCCGGTAACGGAGGTAAATGAGGCGAAATCCATAATCTGTGATAAGAACATAATAGAAGTTTAACCATAAATATCATATCACCAGTAAGAAATGTTTATAAGTATTTTACAGATTCTTGAAGTTCCCTTATAGAAATGTAATACTGATAAGTAATAATTTGGCCAGTGATAATTACTGTCGTTCAATAATTTTATTACTCGTACGAGTAATAAAATTATTACTTATCAGTATTACATTTCTATAAAGATTGGACAATTGGAAATTAGGATTAAATATAATATGGATGAAACTTTAGAAAAATTTGTTCAAATTATACCCGATTTGGAACAAACCCTTGTGTCTTGTCCTCCCAGTCTTTAGAGAATAAATTGGCAGTAGAGACGACTACCCTAATCCCACCATTACTGTACTGCAGAATAGTAATCTTGGTATGATGGCATCCAAAATTAGATGGCTTCTTCATTTGTATTGCAGTGATGTTGTCACCCAATTCTGTCTTATCTGTTCTATCACCATACAGAATCATCATGTTAGTACGCTGGCCAGCCAACATGTATTGTATACACAACCATGTGATGTCTACTTTGAAAGTCAGATGAAGACTGTTGACTATCACTCCAAGACTTTTGTCAAGAATCTCGGGAAAAGTTATAGAGTTATGTTGATCGTAAGTTTTCTTTGATGAGTCCACTCTTGTGAAAAATAAATGGTAAGGCGCTGAGAAGTCATGTTTTACTGCAAATCTTCCTGCTTCCGCAATATTGTACCCTTTATCTCTCAACAATTTAATAAATGTGTCTTGTATTATTTTTCTGTATTTATCATTATCATAAGCTTCATACTTTTTAATTACGTCTGCCCATCCCTTTTTGCTGATTTTTGGCTTTTCACTTTGTTTTTTGGTTGTAGAGCTACTCTGAGAACAGCAAGCTTCAGATGTGTCCATGACGAATGTTCGTTAACTAATACTTTCACTTTGTTCACTACTTCCAGAATTGTTTTGACAGTCAATAATGATTCATTGGCTTCCCTTTGTAACATTGTTATACTCTATCTTATCTTTTATGCTTATCTATCTTCTATCTCTGTCACATTCATTGTGTTTTATTACAGAATCAGCTGTATATAAAACCTTCTTCTCTCTCTCTTCCTTGTCCACCAAAATTATATTTGTTATATTCATCCTTCTTAACTGAAAGCTCTGACTATTTTTACTAACTTCAATGTTTTTAGTATCCTCATGCTCTTTATTACTTAAAGCTCTGGACAGAGCTTGAGCCTCTATATCCAACTGTTTAAGCTTGTCTTGTCTCTTTTGTGCCATAATTTCTTTATGTTTGTTTACTTTCTCTTGCAAATCTTTATTATTTAATAAATGTTGGAGTTATTACCAGAATAAAATTATTTTTTTTTTCTCTTTTCTAAAAATCATTTGCAATACTTTTAACTAGTCCAGTAATTGAAGACAACCATCATATGTAAAGTTAAAAACCTCTGATATTTCTATCATTCTAATCAGCTGATTTAACAATAATTTCACTGAAAATGAAATAAAATTCATGAATCTAAATTGTACACATGGAATTCTATGTTAAAAAAAATATGTATACAGATACTTACAAGAATGTAATTTTTCATTAAAATAAATCAAATACTTTCTAGAACGTTCCTCCATAAAAGGGCATCTGTTTGCTGCAGCATTAGAAGGTAATTTTTAATATTCTAAAGCAAAAAGATGTGCATAACATTCTTGAGAGAAAGAGAGTATTGTTACCTGTAGTATTCATTGCTAAAAATAAAATATTGCCGCTTGTGTGAATAATCTACAAAAAAATGTCTTATCTATCTATCTAGAACTAGATAATAGCACAATGCATAATACAATGTAATTTTGTTTTTAATGCTTTTGTATTCTATGACCGTTCAATGTATCATTTAAAGCCCGTATCACACTAGCGATTGGCGATTGATGACTTAGAACATATATATATAGAGGGGGAATTGCATACGCCTCCTGTAGACTAGTGGTGTGTTCTTTTCAGCTGCACTGCTGAACTGGTGCAATAAGTTAAAGTGAGAAAACATATACTTGTCTCACTTTAACTTATTGCACCAGTTCAGCAGTGCAGCTGAAAAGAACAGACCATAGAGAACCTTTAGTAGAACCTTTAGAGAGTCGCCAATTTGGTCTTGTGACCAGCTACTCAGCTACTCTGCGATTGACTGGCATAAACATATACGGATTTGGACATTGCGATGCCGATGCAAAACCATATATATATATATATATATATATATATATATATATATATATATATATATATATATATATATATATATATATATATATATATATATATATATATATATATATATATATATATATATATATATATATATATATATATATATATATATATATATATATATATATATATATATATATATATATATATATATATATATATATATATATATATATATATATATATATATATATATATATATATATGAGCATTTGTTCTTCATTGGCGTCGCAATATCTAAATCCGTATATATTTATTCCAGCCAATCAGCTGGTCACGTGACCAAGTTGGCGATTCTCTGTACTAGAGGTTTTCTACTGTAGACCAAAGTGTCTCCAAGATCTGTGCGAGAGAAAAAGGTATACATTCCTATTCCTCTTCTGTGCGCATGCGCCAACATGCATCAGTTGTTGCTGGACTACAAAATTATTGGTTTCAATATTTTTTTTACTTGAATTCTATCAACTTTACCAAAAAATAGCAAGAGATAAAAATTGTTTATTTTTTTCTCATAAAGCTCGGAGAATTTTTTCAGAATTTTATATTAACTTTTTAGTACTGTATTTTTTTTTACGTTTTCTTGCATTTTCTTGAAGTACTAGAAAGTTAATACAAAATTCTGAAAAAATTCTCAGAGCTCTATGAGAAGAAAATAAATAACATCTATTGTCAACTCTGTAACCTAATCTAACCTGTCAACTTCAACACATGCGCACAGAGGACGAATAGAACGGTCCTCGAATATAACTTTCTCTCTCGAATATAACTTTCTCTCTCGCACACATCTTGGAGACATTTTCGTGCCAGCATTCCCCCTTCATATATATATGCTTTAATGGCTTCTGCACACAAGACGCGGTAATGCTTGCCGCGCGGCGAAAGTTCACGCGACAGCCAATCAATATGCTGCTTTCCGTAATAATCTTGTAGCTCTCACGGAAAAACAAGATATTGATTGGCTGTTGCGCGAATTCCGCCGCGCGGCAAGCATTACCGCGTCCTGTGTGCAGGAGCCATAACAGATGGTGCCACACATACGTTCTTACGCGTGGTGATTTGACATAGAGTGCGTTCCGAGTTGTGCATGAAGCGCGCATTTCCTACAGTATACGTAACATAAACTATAGATAAATACGCGCATATGCGTACATGGAACGCGGCCATATGTAGTATTTTGTTTGGCTATTCCTAACCTACAAAATCATACATGTGGAAAATTGTGAGAGTGTAAATATCATTGTCTTTTTCTGCTTTGAGAATGTCGAATTTCGTACCAAAAAAAGACCATTTGCGGGAGGTTTTGATTCATTACTTTATTTTGAAGAAAACTGCTGCTCAAACTTATCGAATACTTGTAGAAGCTTACGGCGAACATGCACCATCTCAAGACACTTGTGAACGTTGGTTCAAACGATTCAAAACTGGTGATTTTGATGTGAAAGACAAGGCTAAGGGTAAACGACCGAAAAAATTTGAAGATGCAGTGTTGCAAGCATTGTTGGACGAAGACTCCACTCTAACTCAATCACAATTGGCGGAAGTATTAAATGTGACTCAAACAAGTATTAGCAAGCGTTTGCACGCGATGAGAAAAAATTCAAAAAGAAAAAAAATGGGTACCACACGATTTGACCGAAAGACAAATGGAAAATCGAGAAGTCACCAGTGAACTCCTGCTGAAAAGACATCAACGGAAGAGTTTTCTATATCGAATCATCACAGGTGATGAAAAATAGATATATTTCGAGAATCCCAAACGAAATCTTGGGTTAATCCAGGCCAACCATCAACATCGACTGCAAGACCAAATCGCTTCGGAAAGAAGACAATGCTCTGTGTTTAGTGGGATCAAAAGGGTATTGTTTATTATGAATTTCTCAAATCTGGTGAAACGGTTAATGCTGCTCGCTACCGACAACAAATGATCAATTTGAATCATGCATTGATCACAAAACGTCCGGAATGGACCCAAAGACATGAAAAAGTAATTTTGCTACATGACAATGCGCCCATACCACAAAAGTTGTCAAGGAAACTTTAAAAGAATTGAATTGGGGTGTGCTACTTCACCCGCCGTATTCACCAGATATTGCTCCTTCGGACTATCACTTGTTCGATGGCGCACGGATTGGCTGAGCAGCACTTTGTTAATTTCGAAGAAGTGAAAAAATGGGTCGATTCATGGTTTGCTTCGAAAGATGAAAGTTTCTATCGTCGCGGAATCCATCTTTTGCCAGAAAGATGGGAAAAAGTCGTAGCGTCGAATGGCGCATACTTTAAATAAATAGCTTTAACCATTCACTTCAAATTAACATGTTTTTTCTTTAAAAAATCCGCATTTCATAGGTATACACCTGGTATATGTGTCAATTAAGTATAATTCTTAGCGGCACATTAAATATTTTCTTTTAAATGAAATAAAAAAAAAGAAAAATCGACTCGTCTTTGCGTCTTATACTATTCCGCCAAATTTAAAAGAAATAGCTTATAGCTTCTTTATCATATGTATATTCTTTTTACGAATAAATAGGATAAGATCAAGGTAATAGGATAAGATCAAGTAATTGTTGTTGAACACATCTCGTTTTTGTCAAATATTAATCTCAAGAGCAAAATACCAGTTTTCAATGTAAAAATGCTGACGTTTATTATTCCCCAGTAGTATAAAAATATAACAAAATATAATACATGTAGTATAAATATAAAAAAATAAAATTATTTACAAATTTTTCAAAAACTTTTTAACATACAACAATTCTATCATTCCGCGAAACTAGAAAAGCACTGGTTGCATCGGTTAAACAACTATATATACACAATATAGTTACACTAGTTTCAGGTCGTCAACAAACAAGCAAAGTTACATAACTATTCCCAGTAAACACAAAGTATCATCGATATTACAATGTCAGCTCAATCATATGGTATTCCAGGTGGCAAGGTGACATTTTTAGACGTCACCTTCCTACCCGGGATATTACATAACTGTTACTTTGTTATATTATAAGGCAACAGTAACATAATATACCATATGATTGAGCTGACATTGTAATATGGATGATACTATATGTTTACTTTGTGTTTACTTTATGTGATACTGGGTCGACTACAAATTATCTATAATTGGTGTATACTTTTAGATATCTATGAATTATATACATCTTCCAAAAGTTGATACTGGATCATTGTGTTCGCTGAAGGCTAATAGCAAAATCTCTCTCATGTGATATAAGGAGTGTCCCACTCGTTGTATCGGTGCAGTGGGAGATCGTATGGAATCGGAAATATCGGAACGGCTGAATTATCTTCGTCCTTGATTGGAAACGTCGTTGTCTTGGTCTGAATGCAAAATGCAAACTTATTTGAGACAATAATGACAATAAAAACGACAATAGCAATGGTAGCAAGGTTGACATTGATACGCTCGCTGCATTTGTATAAATAGCAATATTAACCCGGAAGTGGGCGCGTGAACGAGACCAACGTTAATGCGCGCGTATCGGTCATTTCGACCGAAATATATTTAAGCACACTTATGTATAATAATTAATAAATTACCAATCCAATTATTAAAAGAAACAATAATTGAAGGAAATAATTTTATGATGTCACTATTTCTTCTTTTTCCCATCTTTTTTTCCTTTTTAGCATTTCTATATCTAATATGTGTAGGAAATGTATTAAACTCATTATACATATGTGGATATATTAAAAACAAAATTATATTTTTATTTTAACTGCATTAGTAAAAAATGACATTCTTTTAGTTTAATAAAATAAAATAAAAATTTCTTGCTTCTCTTGTTTTACTTTGATTAACTTAAACATTGATTTAATAAATTTAAAAATTTATTTGATAAATTTAGAAATAGAGAATAAATCTTAATTTATGTAATGGCAATATTAAAATTATCACATTATGTATTATTTCAATAATTCAAGTATTAATTTTAATAATATCGCTATTGAATCAAGAATATATACTCCAATTACGCGTGCTGTTGAAAATTTTATTGATTCAACGGAAAAAGAGAGAACCGTCCGCCCAACTACGATATCGGAAAGACAATAGACGTTCGGCAGTACATCGAGCGATGCTGACGCGGCAGAGATAAAAGATTAACGTTAATAGGCGCCTTATAGTCTTTTTAGACCGACTGCTAAAAACGTATCAAATTTCACACAGAAATAAGCGCGTCTACTTCTCCATGCTATACGCGAAAACATCAAAGAAAATTTACGTAAATGCGAAAATACGATAATGTCAATAGATTAGATGATATAAATAGAAAACGAAAAAGTACGAAGAAATGACCGACAAGCGCCCACTTCCGGGTTAAACGGCTGAGAAGTTTTATTCGTCGATGATCAGATATGCTAATGATGACACTTACAATGAACTTTGGTAGGAACACAACGCCGACCTCGTAATTTTTTATAGAATATTTGTTGTAGTACTGGCCTCCCCACGCGGCTTTGCTGAGATTCGCGCTGGTCAGCACAAACCAGGGAATGCTTTTCAGGTCGGGTGAGACCCTCGTGTAGGATTTAATATGAGGCATCGCCCGGGTCCGTCCTGTTCTCTCCGCCCTCCACTGGCTGCATATAATCATAAAAGTCTAGCTATAGAAATAACATGTTGTTTCCAAAGAAAAATTAAAAAGTAGTGTTGGGAAGTAACGCATTATTTGTAACATATTTATCACGCGTTACAAGTGACGCCTTTGTCAATAACATGTTGGTATCGACGGTATCTTTCATCGTAACGATAACAATATTTTGTTATTTTACACATGTAAAATCTACATGAACTGAAAATTATAAAAGAATTGTCTTTAGAATTTAGTGAAAAAAGTAACGAAAGTTGTAACGACCTGTTACTTCTGGAATAACGATAATAATAACAAGTTATTTGTCAAAATAGTGAGGCAAGGGAGAAAGAGTTAATGATAATAAGTTCCCTGCTTAAAAGATTTGATAAAAGTACAAGTATTATATAACAAAAATTATATAAGAAAGATCTATGTAACTAAATCGTGTTTTTGATAAAAAAATAAATAAAATTACATATAAAAAGAAACACGTGTATTCAAATAAATATTTAATCGTTAAAAATAAGTTACGCGATATAGAACAAAAGATAACTTTTTACATTAAGTTTAAATGAGAAAAATTAAAGTAACATTATAGAAATTTTCGAATTTTTCTGATTCTGAAATAGAATATTCTGATAGAAATAAGTTGAAATAAAGTCATATAATACAGTATTTTAATAAAATTTGTATATATTTTTATGAATTTCATTGTTTTGGATTTTTTAAGTAAAATTCCTTTCTTTTAGTGGGTTGTGAATATATAACATACAAATTATTTGTAATAAATAACTTCCACAACTCTGTTATAAAAAGCAAATAAAACTTACTATAAATACGATTCTATCCACTTCTGTTTGTCATGCCTATCCCTGCTATAACATAGGCAGGAGCTCCTATAGTATTCATAATCGTAGCTTTGCTTGTAATTCTTTAACGACGGATAAATAAACTTAAATTCCGGGTTCTCTGAATCCTGCGTGGTTTCCTGCGTGTATGACATAGACTCAACTATCTCCTCCGACAACCAGCTCTTCTTGTAACTTGAACCGAGACTGCCTATGCTGGAACTTTGCGCAATTAGAGGCCACTTCTGTGCGTCCTCTGGCAACGTTGCATGATAGAAGAGAATATGCGACAATTTGTTGTATCCCCAACAGGCATTATCATGTTCATAATCCCCAGGAACAGATGTGATGAGAAACACATTTACGTCAGAAAAGTTCGTCTTCTTCACTATCTCTATCCATTGATGCAAATCAGGATTCTCGTATTTGCTCAAATACTTGTAGAGGTCCTTTTTAAAATTCGTTTTTGACTCTCCCACACAAAGATTCGCGTATTCCGGCAACGGAGATAAATGAGGCGAAATCCATAATCTGTGATAAGAACATGATAGAAGTTTAACCATAAATATCATACACCTAGTAAGAAATGTCTATGAGTATTTTACAGATTCTTGAAGTTGGACAATTGGAAATTAGGATTAAATATAATATGGATGAAACTTTAGAAAAATTCGTTCAAATTATACCCGATTTGGAACAAACCCTTGTGTCTTGTCCTCCCAGTCTTTAGAGAACAAATTGGCAGTAGAAACGACTACCCTAATCCCACCATCACTGTATTGCAGAATAATAATCTTGGTATGATGGCATCCAAAATTAGATGGCTTCTTCATTTGTATTGCAGTGATGTTGTCACCCAATTCTGTCTCATCTGTTCTATTACCATACAGAATCATCATGTTAGTACGCTGGCCAGCCAATATGTATTGTGTACACAGCCATGTGATGTCTACTTTGAAATTCAGATGAAGACTGTTGACTATCTCCCCAAGACTTTTGTCAAGAATCTCAGGAAAAGTTATGGAGTATTGTTGATTGTAAGTTTCCTCTGATGAGTCCACTCTTGTGAAAAATAAATGGTAAGGCGCTGAGAAGTCATGTTTTACTGCAAATTTTCCTGGTTTCACAATATTATACTTGTTTTCTCTATAAAATTCAATAGTTGTGTCTTGTATTATTTCTCTGTATTTGTCATCATCATAAGCTTGATATTGATTTTTAATTATGTATGCCCATCCCCTTTTGCTGGTTTTTGGCTTTTCACTTTGTTTTTTGGTTGTAGAGTTACTCTGAGAACAGCGAGCTTCAGATGTGTTCATGACGAATGTTCGTTAACTAATACTTTCATTTTGTTCACTACTTTCAGAATTGTTTTGACAGTTAATAATGAATCATTGGCTTCCCTTTGTAACATTGTTATACTCTATCTTATCTTTTATGCTTATCTATCTTCTATCTCTGTCACATTTATTGTGTTTTAATACAGAATCAGCTGTATATAAAACTTAACTTTTTTCTCTTTCTTGTCCATAAAAATTATATTTGTTATATTCATCCCTCTTAACTGAAAGCTCTGACTATTTTTACTAACTTGAATATTTTTAGTATCCTCATGCTCTTCATTACTTAAAGCTCTGGACAGAGCTTGAGCCTCTATATCCAACTGTTTAAGCTTGTCTTGTCTCTTTTGTGCCATAATTTCTTTGTTTGTTTATTTTCTCTTGCAAATCTTTATTATTTAATAAATGTTGGAGTTATTACTAGAATAAAATTTTCTTTTTGTCTCTTTCTTTTCTAGAAATCATTTGCAATACTTTTAACTGGTCCAGTAATTGAGGACAACTATCATATGTAAAGTTAAAAACCTCTAATATTTCTATCATTCTACTCAACTGATTTAACAATAACTTCACTGAAAATGAAATAAAATTCATGCATCTAAATTGTACACATGGAATTCTATGTTAAAAAAAATATGTACACAGATACTTACAAGAATGTAATTTTTCATTAAAATAAATCAAATACTTTCTAGAACGTTCCTCTATAAAAGGGCATCTGTTTGCTGCAGCATTAGAAGGTAATTTTTAATATTCTAAAGCAAAAAGATATATATAACATTCTTGAGAGAAAGAGAGTATTGTTACCTGCAGTATCCATTGCTGAAAATAAAATATTGCCGCTTGTGTGAATAATCTATAAAAAAATGTCTTATCTATCTATCTAGAACTAGATAATAGCACAATGCATAATACAATGCAATTTTGTTTTTAATGCTTTTGTATTCTATGACCGTTCAATGTATCATTTAACAAATAAAAATAATGATAGAAATCGAGCACATTATATATACATGACAGCTCGTAGCGGAGACATTGGAACTAACAAAAGTAACGAGTCTAATCGTATAACGGGTCTAACCGAACAGGTCTCTCCGCGCCACCGTCAGATGGCGCCAGGCAACCTGTCCGACCGGGCAATCGTTTCATTCCTGCGTGGCGTATTGCACTGTTCTGTCAAACTCGGAACAAAAAGGGGTGAAGGCCCGTGCGCACGAGAGCCAGAGTGAAAGCTTGTGTTCGCGGGGTGGGGCCCGACTTTTACGCGAATTTCGACATTGGTATCCGGCCGCTCTGAAGAAGATGAATTGATCGGCCGGGATTGATCGTGACGTCGCACGATTGGTGTGTATAATCGTATATATCCTCGCGAGCGCGCTATTTCGCTGAGACCGAAAGACAGCTGGGGGAGGAGCAGTCATGGAGGACGATCTGCCGACCGAGTACGATGTGGTTGTCGTAGGCACAGGTATTGATTTTTATCAAAACGATGCCGCGCGTTGTCCTCGGCCGCAGCGAATTCTCGCCAATAACCCAACACTGCTTGCTATCATGATTCCCGACAGGTATGACCGAGTCCATCGTCGCCGCGGCGGCAAGCAGGATTGGCAAGAAGGTTCTGCACTTGGACAGGTAATACCCAGGTGCCCGGCCGGCGCGACTTTCTCCTACCTCCTGCACTGACATGCCATTAATCAGCTGCAATCCCATATGCAACTGACACATTGTTGTAGATTATCTTTCACGTAACAGCCTAAAAAAATTAGTTGCATTTGTAATCTGAATTGGCATGACTTAGATTTAAAGCTGACTTGGTCATTTCTCGTCTACTTCTGGTATTATTGGTGAATTATTGGTGTTACACGCTGTACAAATCAAGATTGGTCATTTATGTATAAATTATGATACTCCATGTCTAAGTGTAGATAATATAAATTATACATAAGATATTATCTATGTAGACAATGAATAATTTATAAATATCATTTAAAGAACATATGGTTTGCTGAAAAATGTATTTAAAAAAAAGTAGATTTTTAATCTTTGGAATCCTGATGTGCAAATTTGTAAATATTATTTCTTAAACAAATTAGAGTCCATAGAATACTTTCAAAATTGAATTGATCAATCTGTTACATGAACTGGAAGTTTCATGCAATTTGTTATCTTTTTTAAACATTACATTTATAGTTAATATCCAAAACAGATACTGTAACTGTCTTATAATTTAATTATTCGTTTTTGTATATTTTAATATAATTACAATATCCTACTTAAATTTATATTGTCTACATGAGAAAAAACTATATATATCACATTATATATAAATAACACAACATAATTTTGAAATCTATGATACAACTCTGTTATAAATATTATAACTATTTTACTATATGATTGTATCGTGTGTGTGTGTGTGTGTGTGTGTGTGTATGTGTGTATAATATGCTGTTTATATATAAAAATTATAACTATGTATGCACAACATGTAATACCAGTAATTACAATGTCAAAACTTTTCAAATTGGTTTTCAAGTAATTATACAAATTTATACTGCAATTTTAAGCAGAATCGTAAGTCTCGTAACTTGTTCTCGTAAAATTTGTCAGAACTTATGAGTAGATTTACAAGTCTATGCAATATCATATGTCATACAATTATTCGTAAATATCTATGATTTTATGTAATTTACGATATTTACAAGTGATTGTATGATATATGATATTGCATAGACATGTAAATCTACTCATAAGTTCTGACGAATTTTACGAGAACAAGTTACGAGACTTACGATTCTGCTTAGAATTGCAGCATTAAACTGTGAATTTATTGAACTGTTAGTTTGTCGTTAAATAGAAGAAAATATTGGAGGGAAAATTGAATGACGTAATACTATTGCCTCATACATACTAATGAATATACTATTAATAAAAAATTCCCTTGCACATACAATTTATATACTTCAGTGTACTTATAATTAAAAATGTTGTAAATATCTCGTAAGTATTTTGTAAATAAGAGTTTCATAATGGACCGCTTTATAAAATTTTTACTTATTTATATTTAGCAATGAATATTACGGAGGTCTTTGGGCTACATTTAATTTTGACGGTTTGCAAAAATGGATAGAAGATCTAAAAACAGCAAAGGACAACACTAGAAATACGAGTGTGGATTTAGAGGATGGTGAAAAATTCTTGAAAGCTAGTGATCAATATTCCACTGTCGAGAACATTGGAGAAACTTGGTACATTTCCAAGTAAGCATTGAGATGTGTAGTAATTATTTTGACAATCTCAGAAATGACTTTGCACACTCTGATTGGTTTGCCTTTGCGTTTACAGCGAAGCAGATTTACCTGTCGTTTCCTCCAAAGACACCCAGACTGAAAACTCTGGAGACAGCGGCGCCATTGAGGGTGCGGAAAAGACTGATCAGGACAAGGCTGACAAAAAAGAGAACGTGAAACAATGGAGCATAGACCGTATAAAGAAGGAATATAGAAGATTTAATATCGATCTGGCACCTAAAGTGAGCTCGCTGCACTTGTGGATACACATACACGAAAACAAAATTTCAGTTCGCGTAACTGAATAGGATGAAAAACTCACTAAATAATATATTTGTTACTGTATCCGAAAATATTTGTCTGAACATTCAGCTGCACTTATGGGATGTCATATTTGAAAATTTTATCAACAAAATACTGATTTTTCCTGCAAAATTTATGTCGTATTAGTTGCACAGAATTACAAATGCATTTACATATTGAGAGTATGCAAAAATTAATCGGATAGCAATATTAATTTGTCAATATGACACAAGAATGATAAAAAATTAATATCTCGAATTGTCATCGTAAATATTTGTCTAATATGAGAGTTCTACAGTTTGTACATTCTATGGTGTATCAAATGTGTGTTTATTCAGGAAAATTGTAAAGATCATTGCTGCGATTGACATTCAGTATTCCTTTAAAATTTGGTTGCTGGACAATTGGCTGAGTAGAAACCTCCTACAGGAATCTTTTTATTTTTACAAACTAGTTCTTCATCTGGTCCCTGGATAACAGAAAATTCAGTTACACTAACGGAATTATCTCTTCCATGTATATGCATTGTTTGCATTTGCTGTTTGTTGTGCATCTTTGACGTGCGCTTCTCATTGCAGCTATTATTCGCTCGCGGCGAATTAGTGGAACTGTTGATTTCTAGTAATATCGCACGTTATGCCGAATTTCGTGCAGTCTCTAGGGTCGCCACGTATATGGACGGCAAACTCACGCAGGTCCCTTGCTCTCGAGCCGACGTGTTTGCTAACAAAACCGTTAGTGTGGTCGAAAAGAGAATGTTAATGCAACTTCTGACATCTTGCATGGAACAAGGTGCCGATAGTCCAGAGTTCGATGGTATGTGCGACGTATTTAATGTCGTATGTTCTCTTAGCTTGACCTCAAAATAGAATCAATGACCGATTTCACACATTTGCAGGTTTCCGTGATAAAACTTTCTTAGAATATCTTAATACGAAAAATCTCACGCCTATAGTACAGCATTACGTTGTGCAAGCCATCGCGATGGCGACGGATAAAACATCATGCAGGGACGGCGTTAACCGCACGAAGCACTTTCTGAATAGTCTTGGACGTTATGGTAATACACCCTTCTTATGGCCTATGTACGGAAGCGGTGAACTGCCTCAATGCTTTTGCCGGTATGCTCCGAATACGAGAACATGTCGAAATTATATAATTTTCTCAAAATAACGACAATCTCCACGATTTTCTTCTTGCAGATTATGCGCGGTTTTCGGCGGAGTTTATTGCTTAAAGAGACAACTGGACGGCGTGGTAGTTAATGGAGATAAATGCAAAGCTATTATCACTGGCAAACAAAGATTGGCCTTGGAGCACTTAGTCGTAGGGCAAGGACACTTGCCACCAGAAATCGTAGCCTCCGAAGGAGAGAATCAAATTTCGCGCGGAATTTTCATTACCGACAGGTATTGCCTATGTTTAGTCTACTGTTTAAATGACGACTGATACTATTTTATGTTGCACGCGGCGTTATGTTAGAAGAACTGTTTCATTTCCACAGATCAATTATGCAAGGCGAGAAAGAAAGTCTAACACTTTTGTACTATCCGCCGGAAGAAACAGGCCAAGAACCTGTTACTGTAATTGAATTGGGACCATCCACCAATGCTTGTCCTCAAGGGTTGTGTATGTATAACACTCGCACAAATGTGCAGGATGTTTTCTTAATTAGCGCTCAAAAAATTAAGGTAAAAAATCCTGACCCACTTTCTTCTGCAATGTTTCGTAAAGTAGCGATTGGCTGGGTTTCACTTAATTATTATTTTGTAAAGCAACGCAAAAAAAGTCTGAATTTTCCAATTTTTATTTAAGAATGACATTATGTAATTAATGAGCGTTGGTTAAAGAATATTCTGTATACACAAAAGTCAGTTGGGTCAAGAATGTCTCTATTGTGCCTTCCTTTAGTTATGGTTCATATGACATGCAAACGCACCAAGAACGCGAAGGAAGACTTAGCGTATGTTGTGAATAAGTTCCTGAGAGCTGAACCGCTTGATCCCAATGTACGTAGTTCTTCGGATTCTCATACCCAGACGGTATCTCCTGATAAACGACATCTTCAGGTAATAAAACGTCCTCGAAATTGAATTTAATTGAAATTGAGAATCTCATGTTCTAAATCGAGTTCTTTCAATTAATTATACTAGGATGGTGATAATCAAGAGAAGGAAGAAACGGAGTACCCGATACCGCAAGTATTATGGTCCCTATATCTGAATTTACCTGCGAGTGACATTAAATTAAGCGAGTCGGCGCCGAATAACATACATTTATGCTCCGGACCAGATCTTGAACTTGATTTTGACTTTGCTGTAAACCAGGTATGTCAGTTTATTTAACACAAAATTAATTATTCTCTGAAATTTTATTTTTTAAAATACTCTATTTCCTTAGATTTTAATAAAAAATTAATTAATTATTTCCTAAAATTTTAAATAATTAATCATTTCATAATATTGTATTCAACAAATAATTAATTAATTATTTCATAAAATATCTCTTTCAGTGTAAACAATGTAATTTGTATGACTGTCATTGCTTGTATGTGTACCTGAGACAAAAAAAAAATCACCACTTAAGTATAATTTTGTACAATCGTTCTTTCGCTCTTAGGCCAAGAGTATCTTCAAGTCTATGTATCCAGACGAAGACTTTCTGCCGCGCGCACCTGACCCGGAAGAAATCGTTTTGGAAGGCGACGAAACACCAGGTCCGAAATTTGAGGGCGGTATCCCCGCAGAAGGTGAAGAGAAGCAAGACGTCGAGAAGGCCGAGAAAGAGGAATGAACGATTATCGTATAATGCTTCTGCGTCTCCAGTGTCGAAAAGAAGATAAGGCTTTTGCGCCTTTAGTGTCTTTTACCTTCATCGTTATTGCATTTCCTTATAAACGTACTTGGGGAAAAAAAAGAAAAAAAAAGTAACAAGCATGGGATACGAATTAAGAGGCAGTAGTGACGCAAACGAAGAGAAGCTTCGCAATGCTAACCTTGTAATTTTTCGTATATTTACACGTTATTTTTCGAGTTCGTTCGGTACAGTTCCGTCGTTGAAACGCTTATTCTCGATTCGTCTCCCATCCATACAGAAAACACGTGCTTTTGCATTTTACACTTTACCCACGAAAACGCAGTTCTATGAATATTATGCTTCGGCAAGGACACAGACTCGTTAGAAGGGCACAAATGCGTTTGCCAAGACGAAATACGGAATTTAATAGTGCGATCGTGACTTTACATTTGGTGAATATATCTTGACGATTCGTGTTTTCTCCTCATTTATATAATTCTCTTTGCGCAATCGGACCATAGTAAGGAAAAACAAGTAAGAGAAAGCAAGCAACATCGCGTGAAAAAAGTTCGAATGCATTCTACTAAGTAGGCGTAGCGCTCGCGGTCGAAGACTCCAAGAGGCGTACTTCGTATATAACGATATCGACAAAGATACGAGAATGCAGTGAATACGGCGTCACGCTTTGATACTTCAGTAGACATTAACAGCAATTATATATAGTATATTGTATGTGCACGAGCCATTAGTCATTTAGATAGACATCGTGACGTATTTGGGATTGATAGTTTGTATTACATGCATTATAAATGGATATGCTACCTTTAATGCGCTTGTCATAATATATCTGTAATAAACACACGAGAGAAGAAAATGCGCAACCCAATTTCGATTTTAATCAGTGATTAATACAATAATGTTTGCATTCAATACTATAACCGCTCGCTAAGCGTTTAGTAAGCGGTTTTAGTAGCAATGAATGTATCCAAAAATATATATAGCTATACACATCAGGATAGTGTCATATCAATCAGTTTGGAATATTTTTTCCGGTGATTTTTTTATGTTGTTACGTTCGCATCGAACTAAAAAGAAGGATCGATTATGTGTTTTGTCGAAATTTCGCACTTGCGTGCGTGATTAGGAACGCGATTGTACTCGTCCAACGTGTTTGTGGCTTAAGTAGACTTAGTAATTTTAGTACTTTATTCCTATATATATCAGGAAGTCCACAATGGTGTCTCTACAATTTTCACGTGCTTAAATTACGTTGTGATCCAGGTCAAAATAAAAGACACATTTTTTTACAAAAATATATGTCCCTTTTGAGCCAGACTACAGCATAATTGAAGTGCATGAAAATCTATAAGTGTAAAACTATCGCGGATTTCCTTATTATAGTTATACAAATCACTTCTTTCAGTCTACCACTCACATATCCTATAGTTTATATCTCATGAGGAGATCACAGTTTCATCGACTCACTCGGCTATAGTTTCCATTAAAATTAAATTAAATTATAATGTAAAAATCCACAGTGTTCATGTAACTACTAACAGTGAAATTTACAATATGTCTTTTTGTCATATAAAAATCAAAGAGAATTCACAAGGCTGTGTGTGAGTGTGCGTGTGTGTGTGAGGGGTAGCATTTATCTTTCTTTTTTTTTGTTTTAATATTAAGCTGATATTTTTTTTACAAGCTTTAGATATAATATAATGATTTTCCTGGGAACATTCGTACACATTTCGGATATCTTTATTTTACAGATACTTATACATTAGTTTTCTAATTATTTATCACACATCCTTGTATTATGGTTTACTTAAGTCATACGATCTAAAGTTCCAATAGAAATAATTGTGATAACTGCTGTGCACGTCAATAGATTTCTCAACAAATTAATTTGTTGGTCTGTTTTGTTCCAACATTGTAATTTATTTACTTTACGTTGCATATTCAACTATGTTATTAATACATTTCCTAACGTCAATAATATGTTGCTTTCACTTATGCGTATCCGTCTTCACTTATGTTTACACGTTTGCAAGTTTTTATAAATATATGGATCACGTATTCCGAAAATCGACCGTGACCGTTACAGTCATGAAACCAATATGACCTAATATTTCGTCGATTATACGTGCGACTATAATAAACGTATACTTCTTGCATTTTACATCAATACACATAGACCCTTTACACTATATTTCTAATGTTAGTATAATGACAGAATCATGTTTGCAACAGTGCAACCTACATTCAAGATCTAAAACATGTAAGAGCACACACATAGAGAATTATTCTACTCGTATATGTAAAAATGTAATTGATAATTTAACGTGAACGCTTCTGTGTTTCATGAGAAATATTCTCTTCGTTTCTTAACAATAAACTATCAAACACTGATTCGAAGGAAAATGTTCATGTTCAATAACTGAATTTTGCATCTGGCATTATCTGCCACCAACATGACCGCAGATTAGTCATGTAAAAGCGTTCAGTAACCGGCATTCTACCTATTTTTGGCATTCATGCGCGGACTTTATCAAATATTGATGTGTACAGAGATCTATCTCAAACAACACATGGTGTCTTTTATCAAGACCTATATTAATAATCATTGCTTGAAACCTGTCTCAAGTAAGATATTTAGATTTCAATTTAGAGTTAGATGAGGGTTTTCCATTTGAATCGCGACTATAGATATAAATATTATACTTATCGTAATTCAACTGAAGAACTTGGATTTTGAATAAAAATCTGAGTATTTCATCTGAGACAATTTTCGAGTAACTATTACTAATAGACTTTAACCCTTTAAGTATAATTGATCCAATAGGGACCACTTAGGATCGGGCAGTTGAAACCTTATAAATGTGCTAATTAGAGTGTTTTTGACAATATTTCATTAAAAAAAGTTATTAGAATGTTCCATGAATTACGCGCCTTAAAGGGTTAAAGACATCTTTGAGATAAAGACGTCTTAAACAGTTATCAGAAAAACGTCATTATGATGTCTTTAAGACGTCTTAGAGACATTCTTTTAAGACATCTTTGAGACATTATTTTAAGACTTCTTAAAGTTAATCTGTTTAAGACTACTTTATGTGTGTATTCCCTCCTCCCCATTATAGGTTTCTAAAATTATATAAACATTATATAATATAAAAATTATATAAACATTAAAAAGAAAAGAATGTTTTATTTAATATCGTTTATTTACAATAGTCGATCGGAAGTTATGATTAGACTGTGGATTTGCTCATCTGTCTGCTCCATCTGCTCAGAGATAGGATTAAGGACGATGTTAGTTGAAAGATAACAGTGATATATCTGATATCATATATAATATATGAATATCGAAAAGTTACGCAACGATAACGAAACTATCGTTAACTTCAATAACGAGTTACAGAATTCTAACACTGAGGCCGAATGAGCAAATTCAGTAATGCAATTATAATATGCAAGTATAATGCAATTAATTCTAATCTCATAATTCTCAACCGACTGTAACAAACGATAGTAAATGACATATCCTCTCCTTTTTAAAGTATGCATATATATACATATATATAAATTTATAATAACATGTACATATATATGTAGTATGTATATAGTGTATGTATATATAGGCCCGTATTCTGAATCCCCTCTTTCATCGATAAAAGTGCCTTAAATGTAACTTCTCAGCCAATCAGGTGGCTCCTAAGCCTCTTTTAGAGGCTCATTTATCGTTAAAAGAGAAGAGATAGATATATTAGTATATACTAATAATATATTATAAACATCTTAAAGTAGTCTTAAATAAGACGTC
>NW_022639499.1:691465-739579 GCF_010583005.1 Odontomachus brunneus
TATATATATATATATATATATATATATATATATATATATATATGTGTGTGTGTGTAAAACAATTCTTCTGAAGATATCTTAAAACAATATTTTTTTATGTCTTAAATTGAGACGTAAAATGCCTTAAAGATATCATAAAGATGTTTTCCCGATTTTTTTAAGAGATCATAATGTTTTGTGTGAGTTAATAATTAGTAATTAATTTATATTAATTTATTTATTTATATATTTTGTACAGTTAAAGGTTGTCCGCCTTTTTTATTGGACAAGTCTGAAAACGTTTCGTCCAATGGAAGGATCTGTTTTCTATTGAGAAAATTTTCAATAAAAATTTTCCATTCATCAATTCGATCTCCTCTTAAACAAGGCGAATACGTTTATTTTTAACTCATAAAAGTAAAGCCACAAAAGTTACAAAACTCACAAAAAAGACGGACATCCTTCCTGTTTACGATTGTACATTGCTATTCCCCCACTCTCTGTAAACTTGTTCATCAGTTGGTTAATCGAGCGGCCAGCTGAAATTCTTACAAAATACGTAGAAGTAAAAAGATCCATAAAATGACACTTGCAATCCATCGAGTAGATGTGCAAAATAGCCCGAACACTCTCGTTTTGTTCTAACAAACAATAAATAACGCCAAAAGTAACGCGACAAAATCAGGAGGAAACGTAGGTTAAAATAGTATGTTGCGCATCATGTTAATTTTACAATAATTTATTGTTAGAGCAAAAGGAAAGCGTTCGAACTATTTTACAGATGTGATTTTACCGATCGACTGCGTCATTTTATGGATATATCTTTTTATTTTGACGTATTTTACATGAATTTTTATCGTGCATTTTCTCGTCATCAGGCGAGAGTTCCGCGACCAAGGGAGGAACCAACAGCTTTAACATTTAGTAAAATATTGAGACCGGTACAAGAGTACCGAAAACACGCTGACTGTCGGCTAATGGAAATCGACTGCCGGCTTTACTTTATCTTACATATTAGGTTGAAAGGTATAGGAGCTGTAGTATCAATCAATATCTAGTCAATATCGACCGATATACTCTGTCAATCGAATTCCTAATCAGTCTTCTACTTCGGTTGCGATCCATAGTGCTTAATCTCCGCTCTGGTGACGAGCTTACAGATCTCCATCTTGATCTCAGCTTGGACTTCCGCGGGTAATTTCGACACAGACTGCGCCATACTGTCGAAAAACAATTCGATAGTAGCTCTGGATTTGTTTTTCTTAGGAATACGTTTTTTATTGTGAGTCTCGTGAATTCCTTTTTTATCGTGAGTCCCGTGAGTCCCGTGAATCCCGTGTTTATCGTAGACATCTCCAGCATTACCGTTGGTGACAACACGATTCCGAGTCTGCACGGGCAAGCTCAAGGTAGGTGATATCTCCACAAACTTGTTTTTTGATTTGCTGATTTTGTCGCCACCTACGCAGGGTTTCGGTCGTATCGGACGATACTTTGGTACTAGATTCCGTCCTGCTGTAACCGAGTTGTACGAATGCAGCATAAACACCTGAGACTGCGCTTTGGCATCTGACGGTTGCTTGTTCACTTTGACTACAAGTGGCTTGGAAATGTTTGTCTCCAGAAAGTCGTTGACTTCCATATTGAAATCGAAATACTTCTCCGTAGTTTCTTCCGCGTCTTGATCAATCTGCTGCTCGATTTTGACGGCACACTCGTCAATCTTGAACACTTCATCAGAAGTTGCCTCGTTATTATCTTCCATCTCTTTCTGACTATTAGTAGAAGCCGAGTTTCATATTGAAATGGTCAAGCTTGTTTACTATTCTCTAACGCTGTAATAATAAGTAAATAAGTGTAATAACAACTTTACCTAAGTAAACTATCCTCTATTGAGAATCGCGAAAAATTACATTTGCATGTAAATATGTAGATATAGTATGAGTTAAGCCTAGGTTAGACGTTTATACATGTAATAATATGTGTATATGTAAATTGCAATACTCTATGCACATGTAGACAATGTAAACTTTTGAAAAGCTTTGCACAAAATGTCATCTATGTAGGCAATGAGTAATCCATGAATATTATTTAAAGAATATGTGGAAGTTGCTCAAAAGTTAATTACGCTGTAAAAACTGATGTTAAATTTAATATTTTATGTGTCCCAAATCATCCACTCTCATTTATGTGTAAATTTAACACAAAACAAATGTGTTAAAAAGTAACATGCATAATATGGAAAAAATTAAAACAAGAATTTAACACTTGAATACCGTTAGGAATCACAGTATTAAATTGACATGTGTAATGTTAAATTAACTAAAATAAAACGTTACTTTAACATTTGAGAGAAGTATTAATCTATTATTTTGATGAAATGAAAATATTGAATTGATATAATCTATCTTTGACATATTAAATATTCAATTTAACACAACCTGTGATTCCTAACGGTATTCAAGTGTTAAATTCTTGTTTTAATTTTTTCCATATTATACGTGTTACTTTTTAACACATTTGTTTTGTGTTAAATTTACACATAAATGAGAGTGGATGATTTGGGATGAAATGTGTTAAATTTAATACATCAGTTTTTACAGTGTAAGGGCTGATTGTTCCAATTTCTTGTTAAGCCACCTGATAAATCATATGTCTGTCTCTGTCCAATTTGGAAAAATCTTAAACTTTTCAGAGATTTCAAAACAAGATACTAACAAGGGGAGGAAAGTACTTCAAAATAACTTCATTTTCAAGTATGAGGAAATACTATCAGCAAGGTGCATTCGAATAAAAGCTCGCACACGTATCCAATTTCTTCTGAGATATTTTCATCGAACACTATCAGATAAAAATCGACGGGAGATCAGCCGTATCCTCTCCGTGTAAAAATAACAAATGCCTTTTGGTATACAGATAAAATTATCTATGGCAACCTGAAGAATCTTACGATTAAAGAAGAAATCAAAAAGTTTGGCAAGAAATCTCAAGGTCGACTAGAAAATCACCCAAATCCTTATTCAACTTTATATAAGAAAGTAGTCTTGTTCACAGATTAAAGAGAAAGCTGCTTTAAGGCTTATCTAATTAACTAATAATTAATAAATATCCTATGTATTATCCTATGTATTATCCTATATATTATGGAACATATATCCTCCAAATCAGGAACAATTAAATACAAATATTACTTAATGTCCATAAAAAGACAGATTATATTAAGTGATTAGATATTAAAAAAAGAAAGAATCTTGATGTACACTCTTTAAACATAGTTTCTTAAACAAATTGAAGTTCACAGAATTATCTGTTTATATTCTTCAAGCTTAAATCTACCAATCTGTCATTTGATAAGATAAAAATTTTATTAAATTTGTTATTATGATTTTGAAACATTACATTTATAATTAATAGTTTAAAAACAGATGTGGCAAATGTTTCATAATTTAATTGATGTATATGTTTTATTATAATTTTAATATAATATTCTATATAGTTCACATTGTCTACATGAAAAAGATTATATATGCATTATATAGACAATACGTAAACCAGGATTGGACTTTTATGCATAAATTATGATACTCTATATATATGTAAAACTATATATGAGATGTTATCTGTGTAGATAATGAGTAATCTATGAATGTTGTTTGAAGAATGTATAATTGGCTCTCAAGAATTAACTTAAAAAATATATTTTTAGTTAATCTTTATAGAATCCTGATGTACACTCATGAATGTTGTTTCCTGAACATGTCATAGGCACAGAATTTTGCGGTTACATATATTTTTATCTTTAGAGTTAATTCTACCAATCTCAATTTATCAAAATGCAATGAAAATTTCAGGCAATTTGTCATCTCTTACGTTTGTAATTAATACCCAAAGTGAATATGGTAATTGCCTTATAATTACTTTTTAAGTATATTTCAATATAATTTACAATATTCTACATAGTTTACATTGTCAGAAAAAAAACACCATGTATACGTCGCGCGGAAAATATGTAAATAATCTGCGTAGATCTTGAAATTTGCAGCAAATCTTAGAGCAACATATAGCGAAGAGGAATGCCGATATTACTTGTTGGCAAAAGAAAACTATATTTCGCCAAAATTAAAATTATATGCAATTTGCATACGTGGAATATACTTATTTTGCTAAGTAGTGCTCGTAATTTATTAAGCAGCTACTCACAAATATTATGCCGCCGAAACGTGCTGGTTAAGCATCATGATGCGAGACGATACATTGGGTGCGTTCGGGGAGCACGCTACCAACACTACCGCGTTCTTCTATCTTTATCGCTTCTTAGATATACAAGAAAGATAGAATGACACGGTAGCGCTAAATAGCGCTAATAGCGAGCTCCCCGAACACACCTATTAACGTAATATCCAACAAATGGGATAAACACGGCGAAAAGTGTAAAGCATATACTGTATACTTCTAACAAACTCACCGATTTGTTGATTCTTTTATGGATAATATGTATTATTGAATTTTTCTTTTATGCGGAAGCGCTTACTCGTCGATATGGCGTCAAGATTACCAACCTTTTGTTAAGTTTATGCTATTTAGCTGAACTTTCTGCACTGGGAATCGATGGTTAGGGGACAGTTTCCCGAAAAGTGAAGGGGATAATGTTGGTACCAAGAGAATCTCTACATAATATAATTTAAAGATCTGTTTTTTGTAACTGCACTGCTGAACTAATGCAAAAGGTTAGAGTAAGAAAACGTATACTTGCCTCATTTCAATGTATTGCACCAATTTAGCAGTGCAGTTACAAAGAACAGAATCTTTAAATTATATCGTGTAGAGATTTTCTTTGGTACCAACATTATCCCCTCCACTTTTCGGAAAACTGTCGCCTAACCGAAGTCGATTGTATATTAGGCTGAGTTCCCACTTAGGGGTGCGTTCAGATTCCTCATCCGGGTGCACTCTATTACTAGAAACACTATAGTATATGTGACATATACTATAGCACTTCTAGTGATAGAATACACCCGGGTGGGGAATCTGAACGCAGCCTAGCGCGTCACGCGTTGCATCGTCCAAGTTAAACCGATCAAATCGTTCCATTTTATTGCGTAATTTAAAGCTAGCCACACACACTTTTCGTAATGGCTCCTGCATAGGACGCGGTAATGCTTGCCGCACGGCGACAGCCAATCAGTATGTTGTTTTTCCGTAAGAGCTAGAAGGTTATTACGGAAAGCAGCATATTGATTGGCTGTCGCGCGAACTTCCGCCGCGCGGTAAGCATTACCGCATCGTGTGTGCAGAAGCCATTAGAGGCAGATAATAGGTTTGTTCAAATTGCTTGTACTATTCACACTTTTACATCTAATACCCGTTGCACATTAGTGTACCTCATACAATACAAATTTTCCAAAATACGTTCTGAAGACGCTTTTAGGACGGAGAGATGTCATCAGAATATTTTTAGGACGTCCTTTGAAGATGTGAGCTGTCTGAAAATAGCTAATATCCAATAAGTTTATTCGCATTAATTGAACTTTTTACACTTTCACACTTAGTGCACATTAATTCTTTAGGGGTTCTAAAAATGACATCATGAGTTCCGTTCGTGTTAAGCCCGTATCAAACTAAGGATTAAGATTGAGATTGAATTGAAAAATGGCCAATTAGAGCAAAGTTCACCAAATTTGAGCTTAGTGAATTTTGCTCTGATTGGCTAAATTTCAACTCAATCTCAATCCTAATCTGTAGTCTGATACGGGCTTTGCGAGTGTAATTGCAATTTTGATACACTTTTTACACTTGATCCCAAGCAAGAGTGAAAAGTGTATCAGAATTGCATTTACACTCGTAACACGAACGGAAAACATGACGCCATTTTTAGAACCTCTAAAGAATTAATGTGCACTAAGTGTGAAAGTGTAAAAAATTTAATTAATGTAAATAAACTTATTGGATATTAGATATTTTCAAACAATTCACACTTTCAAAGGACGTCCTAAGAATATTCTGATGACGTTCCTCCGTCCTGAAAACATCTTCAGAATGTATTTTTGAAAATTTGTGTTGTTTGGAGTGCACTAGTGTGCAACGGGCATTAGGTGTAAAAGTGTGAAAAATACAAGCAACTTGACAAACCTAATAGTAGGACACTTTCCGTCTCTATTTACTGAAGTCTGATTGGCTGCAGGAATTTCAGCAATACTGTATCCTGCGAAAGTCAGGCCCCAAGCTAGACGCGAGAGTATTATTTCACGCTACATCTCTATTACGTATTACGTTGCTCGAAAATATCATGTAATATAAAAGATAAAATGGTACATTTTTGTCAATTAACCAATTAATAAATACTACTGCATATATAATATCGAGTTGTATTTTTTTTCTATCTACCTATTTATATATGTATTCATACTTATTCTCATTTCAATACTAATGAAATGTTATTATGAATAAAATAGTAATATTTTTTAAATATTAAAAATGTTACACTAGACTAAAATCATAAGTAATTCTTTGAAACATTATTATAAATTATCAGTATGATTAAGGTTCTGTTACAATGCGCTACGTTCCTACTTGGAAAAGAGACGGAAGGTGTCCTACTATTGTCTGCCTCTCACTCTACACCTGTTCTTACCTCCTCACCTCATTTAGCAGGCCATTTTATATGTCGATGGCGCTACCTTTTGAGTATTGCGGGATGAGAGAGAGCATGCTTATAGGTCTCAATTGGGTGGGACCCGATTGACCACGATACGATTGGACAGAGATTGTAATGATTGGTTCAACCTAGTAATTCACTAAATAATTCTTTTCATCGGTTGGTTGTGTCCAATCGTACCGTGGTCAATCGGGACGCTCCCGTCTCAATTAATGCTCTGTCTTTGTCTAATACAGTCTGAACCAAAAGCTCGACTGATTTCTAAGCTTAATCTCCGAATTAGGAACCATCTTTGCTTTGTTTTTCTTAATAATAAGTCGATAAGTGAATACTAATAAATGAGAAAAAATATATATATTTTTTTATATCTTAAACTGTCGTTTATAAATCTTAAGTCATTGCCATTCAGTGGTCACTGCTTTTCATATTCTTTCTAACTTTTAGCTTGGATTATATCACATTCTCCCCACTCTCGACTATACTATATTATCAGACAAGGATAAGAGAGGAAACAAGGAACCTCTCTCTCATCCCGCATGCCTCAAGAGACAGCGCGCGTTCCAGGTATATATTTCAGTGGTCTTCTGTCAAATTCGCTTAGGTTGGGTTAGATTAGGTTAAGCAATTAAATTTTATAAGTATTCAAGGTTCAATGACTAATAAGTTTTTTTTAACATTTCTCGTCAAAATTTTATTCTGTAAATTTTATTCAGCTGTTTTGTTCTTTTTCTTCTACTCTTAAAGAGAATATTATATAAAATATATTATTATTGCAATAACACGCACAAGTTCATTGACGATATTTCCTTAGAGTGTCAGCATCACAATTTGAGGAAATATAATAGACAGTTTTTATGCAATGACCGAGAATATCAAGATAGTATTGTGCAGAGGTTTGCCCGAGAAGAATGACATGCAGAAGGCGTTAGAGTCTGCTGGTTACACTTGCGAATGCTTGCAAACTTTGCAATTCAAATTTGTAAATATTTCAGAATTACGGGCATGTCTGTTGAGAGCAGACGAATATAGTGGTAATATATCAAATGCATGTAAAATTCCACTAATATTTATCACGTATCTACATCTTGCAAATTCACATTATAGGTGTGATACTAACTAGTCCCCGTACAATCGAAGCTATTGCACTAGCAGTTAATGGAGACACAAGCATTCTGCAGCATTGGGAAAAGCTTCCTGCATACTGTGTGGGCCCTGCAACAGAATCTCTAGCTCAGAGTCGACTTAACTTGCAGCATTGCACTGGTAGTCAATCTGGCAATTCCAAACTGTTAGCTGAAACAATTATTCATGATATGAAAGATGATTCAAAACCACTGCTTTATCCACACAGTGAAATTGCACGTGAGACTATAGCTTCTGCTCTCCGTGATAATAGAATCTTAACACACAAACTTGTAGTTTACAAAACACTGGAAAGTGAGTCCTTAGGGCAAGATTTAGTAGAGATATTGAAAAGGTCTCCTAGCATCTTTGTTTTCTTCAGTCCATCTACGGTGGAACATATTGCTATACAACTTCACAAGAATTCTTTCCCCATCAAAGACATAAAAGCAGCAGCTATAGGTCCTGTGACGAAAGATGCAATGATCAACTTTGGTTTCAATGTCTATGCTGTAGCAGATAAGCCTGAACCAGCAGCTTTAACGCGTGCAATTATAGCAGCTGGGTCTGCAAGAAACTCTGAAAAGGATACGTGAAAATGTATTGATATTAATAACCATCGTAATGTCTATTTTGCTATTTTTATAACACGTGTATTTAAATTTATTATACATAGTATTAAAAAAAGGGTTCAAGATTTAGATAGTACTTATACTGAGTAAAAAATGTTTAGTAGACAGATAAAAAAATCAATGCATTTAGAGTTTTAAATTTTTTTTTATTTTGATAATGCAAGTTATTTATGCTTCTATTGATCACGTGTGATGAATGAACGAACGAATATCTTACCATATTGTTACTTTTATATTTACATATTTATCTGACTCACTATATTTATCTCACCTAATTTATTGCTCTAATTTATTGCACCTGGTTCAGAAAATTCAGCTAGAAAGAACAGACCTTATGTTGCCTTATTCTACCTCGTTCGTACTGCGCGTGATCACAATGGAAGCACATTTGAACTAATTTGGAACTAATTTGCATTACCAAAATCCAATCACATTAATCTATTAAACAGCTCTGAGATTAACAGTAAAAAAAATGTACAAAAAAAGACTAATAAGAGCTGAACGCAGGGATATGCGCAATATATGTATTAATAAATTTTTGGTGTTATACACATTATTATAGTTGCTTCTTGGGCTACAGGCCGATTATTCCAACCTCTTGCTACCTGACAGTTAAATTATATATGTCTTCGTTTATTAAATATTCGTTACTCAGTATAATGAATCTACCCGATAGAGAGAGATAAATACAGTCTTAAATCCTTTTTTTTAATATCCTGAAGAAAAATTGAAAGGAGGAGAAATTATCCTTCATACAATACAATATACACTTGATTGTTAATCAATGATAATCAATGACAATGTAAATAATGTATATATCTGCACATGTACAAGATATATAGCAAAATTATAAAAACCAATGTATATATAAATATACAGATCTTGTAACACTTTTGACTTGATTCGTAATTTTTGTCATCACATTTTCATTCGCAATATAAATACCCTGTAGATAACATGCGATATCTTTTGCAGTATGACGAAATGCTTGCGAATTTGTGCATTCATCACACACATACACACACTCGATAATCTTGATAATTAGTAGCTGCAATGTCTTATTTCGTATCATCAAACATTAACTAATATATATATATTACATAAATACATCACAATATGTGTTAACAAAAAAAATACAAATCTCTTGATGACATCAAATAATTTCATCAAAATATCAAATTTCATCCAAAAAATCTCATCAAATTCAGTACCTGCTATGATTCACAACATTACCAAGAAGGCACGAGATGTCGGAGCCGACAATCGCAGATTGATTCGCGTAATAAGGCTGTGGTGGGTTTCCACCATTCTTGTACTTCATTTGTACCGCAGTTTCGTAGTCGGGCGCCGGTCTGTAAGACGGTAACAACGCGCGTAAATTATTGATATCTGTCGACGAGACTGACACAACAGCAGGATACGGTGACGTCGAGAGATCGTTATAACTTGTCCATCGCGTGTGATTGTCTACAGCCCGATTGTCCAAGTTTACGCACATCGCTTGCTCGCTGGAATCGTTTGTGTCATTATCCTGAAATTATATAAACTCATTAAGTATTATAAATTGACACACACATACATATCTAGACAAATTGTCTTAGCCAGCTAGAAATGATTAGTCAAAACGATGCTATTTCGATGTCGTTATGTTAAAAGTTGTTTATGTATTTGAAAAAATAAACAATACAGTGAAAAAATCTAATATTTGAAGATATATCAAACTTTATACAAGATCTGTCCAGAGAATATTCGACTTTATGATATGAAGAGAAAGAACTATTCTGAACCAATGGCAATTGTCCCCTTCAAAATACTCTTTTTTGGAAGTTATAACTTTCACTGTGTTGCTTCCACTTCCTGAAGTAGTCCTGGAATTTAACTTTTGGAATACTCAACAGCTGTGAAGAATTTTGTGTTTAATTGGACCTAATTTACATACACATGAGATATGGAATACTTTGCATCAAAAACCCTATAGATCTGATGTAAATCTGATTGTCCAGACATCAATAAAATGCTGATCCAATCTTTGAATAAAAACCTTAAGAATATAAGATTATATAAAACATACGTATAAATATTATATTACGTATAAATATTAAAATATTGAAAATATATTAAAATCTCATTAAACTTCTATATACGCAATTTTTTACTGGAAAATACCGAAATTGCTGAAGATGCAAAAACGCTAATTTCGAGTGAACAATTCCGATGTTAACGACGTTTTGACGAATCGTTTCTGGCTTAGTTCCACAAAGTTACGCACGAAGTAGCCATTGGATCTTTCTAATGGACGGCGTTCTTGATACTGCATGTAAAATGTATGTTGCGCTATACATAATCGCCATATATACTTTGCATCACGCGACTCGGTAAACAGAAATTGTTTCGCTTCTTCACCTTCCAATTGGCATTCTATTCTAAATGTCTTCTTGTGATTTATGACATTGCTGATGTCTCTCCATCTATAAAACACATAATTGTCCATTTACTTCAAACAACAATATTTTTGGCATATAATCACACACACACAAATAAAGTAACCTGTAAATTTGTGTAGTTTGTGTGCTAGGATAGACTACCATGATTCCATTGACGGAGATTCCAAGAATAACTTTATTATTACTGCTATCCTGAAACATGTATATATAGCTTGGTTATAATATTTGAAGTGATTGAATGAAACATGGAATGATTGAATGTATTTGAAGTATTTTATTACCTTGGCAGTAAATGTTTCATTGCCGTATCCTTCTAGTTGCATAACAGACGAGATGTACAGTTCTTCCGCAGTGCTTTGTGCAACATTAGTAAGACTTTTGTATTGACATATTGCTGTATGTAAAAGAGCATCTTGCCCACCTGGTTCTGCTTTAATTACATCCTAAACAAATAAGAATCATGTAACATTTTCCAATTGGACTAATCTAATGATAAAAATCAATGTTACATTTGCAAAGAAGATACACTGCTTGAAATAATCAATTGTGTGTTTCTCTGTGCTATAATCCCCAAATTCAGCTTGCATAGAATAACCCACTAACAAACAAGCTTGTCTGGAGTTACAATGTATCTTTTCCTCTAAAATATCATTCTTTAACTGAAGATAATAATGAAGCCTGAAAAAGCAAGTAAAAAAATATAAAATTATACTACAATTACAGTTATATGCACAGTGAAATATAATATATAATTTATATTTATATATAAATATATACATATAAAGTTACAATTGAAATCTTGAAATATATTTAAAGATTTCTACTTCTCAAGTTATTTCTGCATACCTTGTTATGTCATCCTGAATGAATTGGATATCTGTGATATAATGCATAACTCTTAAATAAAGTGTAAAACTCTTGGCATCTTTTTCCAGTTGTTTCTTCAAGGGTTTGTCCATGTCTATCCATCGCAGAGATGATTTACCATGGCAGATGGTACATATGTAGCATAGGCCAAAGAATTCTGGTTGGCCTAATCCTATACGCTGTGTCACATTGTTTAAGCATTCCTGTCCACTACTGTCAATACTAAGTGTGCATTCTATAGATGAGCTATCCAGTAGCTCGACACAGATCACATACTGATTCTTGGACACAACATTGTACTGCCTACTCTTCTTCAAGTGAAACTTGAATGGCATTTTAACAACCCTGAGAAACTGAAAAGAAAACAGATATAATATATTCAGGCGACTTAATGCGAGATACGAACCATACTGTGATTTATAGGTTAAGATGCCACACGACGTTTACAAATATACCAAACATCACTGCTCGTTACAGCAGTGTAATGTTACAGCCCCATTTTGTGTAATATAGCGTCGCAACGAGTTAAAATAACGATACCTCTCGTTTTTCTCTCGCCACGCATATGCAAATTCCCCTCGGTGTCTTAAAATATCGACCACTCACTCGCCACTTTCTTGCGTGAGCATCATTCGACTGCGGACATACGCACCGAGTAAACGCATATATTTTGACAGCTATTATTTGATAAGTCGTTATCAACACTCATATCAATCAAAATCGCGAGTACTCGAGCCTGTCTCGACTGATTCTCGCTCGCGCTACCGCGGGCAAACGCCGATACGGTCTCTGGCATCGCCGGACGGGGTATCGATGCCGAACTATCGAGACACACCGAGAAGAGGAAAGTATCGAGAATCTTTAGTGTCGGGTGGGCATCTCTCTGTGGCACAGCTGGCTGCGGCAGGCAGTTTGAACGCGATGACGGCCGCTATGCGCACCGATTTGACAGGTCGCTGTCAATAATGAAAAAAAGGATCATTGCTCGACGTCCGCACGCGCTCGCGCCCGCCCGCTCACGCCTACCGAATGCTGATAACAGGCCGCAGTAGATCCGAATAGATCCGAATAGATCCCCGTGCTGGATCGCCGCTCCGTGTCACATGTTCCACGCGCGAGTAAAATGAGCATTCTGCGAAAGAGGTAAAGCAGCCGAATTTGCGACGAGCCGATAAGACGGTCGCTCTCTCGTCGCTGATAACGGGGAATATGTTTGCAGATTGAACGAGTTCGACGATGTTCTCAATACGGACGAGATAGACGTGGTCAGCCTCAGTAAAATATGTTTTCATGGTGTGTGTGCTTGCTGTACAATTTGCTGTTCATTTTGTCCCTTCATCAGTCGATCGCGATGATTTTAACGTTTTATTCGTGATTCCGCCTCATTTTCTTCCGATAAACTGCTTTATCTCTCTTCCTCTTAGGTATACCAGATGAGGGTGGTCTGAGGCCTTTATGTTGGAAGCTGTTGCTCAACTATCTACCACCAACCAGATCCAGTTGGTCGGAGACTCTGAACCGCAAAAGGGAATTGTATAATACATTTATTGGTAAGAGAATGAGATCATTTGTAATGCAGACTTGTGCCGTAGATTTCGAGATTACACTTATGTGGATTGTTTCCATATTGTCTGTGTATTTAGTCTTCCTTCATGTAGACAATGTAAACTATGTAGAATATTGTCAATTATATTAAAATATATAAAAAAGAAGTCATTATAAATCATGAGATAGTTACTGTATCCACTTTGGATATTAATTATTAAATGTGAAAGGTAACAAATTGCATGAAATTTTCATTTCATTATGTGACAGATTGATAGGGCCAATTCTGAAGGTAAGAATATTACTGCAGAATTCTGTGGATTCTAACATTGTTTAGGAAATTATATTCATAAATTAATATAACAATTCTAAAGATTAAGTAAGAATATAAACTTTTATTGATTTTGTAGCAAGCCATACATATTCTTTAAATGACATCTATGGATTACTCATACATTGTCTACATAGGTGATCTTATACATAGTTTACACTGTCTACACATAGATACAGAGTATCTCATGATGAATGTAAAAACATCCAACCCTGATATAATGTAATCAGTATCTTTAAGACAATAAGACAAAGATATTCAAATGTTTGCAACATAGATATGACTTTTGTGTGCCTGCTTGTTGCAGAAGATCTCATTGTTATGCCTGGAGAATCAAATACAGATGACAAAGAAAGAGTCGATGTGACATTGCACGACCATCCTCTCAACTTAAACCCAGATAGTAAGTGGCAAACGTACTTTAAGGATAACGAGGTTTTGCTTCAAATTGACAAAGATGTTAGGTAAGTGTCGCATTGTGTTGACTGTGAGTTTAAGCAGCAAGAATCAGAAATAAATTACTTAGGTAGACAGAGATGTTGAGCATATCATGCAAAATATTAAATTTATATCTTGTGATGCTATTCTAACAATATAATATCCTTGAAACATGTTTATTTTACAAAATATGTATTGATTATGCCATAATTTTACTCAAAATATTTAGTTTTCAGTTCTACAATAATCCCGGATTAATTATGTTTCCTTTCTGACAAAATAAGTATTTTTCATAAAATCAGAATATTGCTGATTATTACAATTCTCAAGGCACCGAATAATCAAACTTCATTTATGACAAAATTTTTGTTGTATAACATCTTTATATATTTGCACAATATGCCCAAAAATTGTCTATCTGGATTAGAGTAAAGAGTAAGAGAAGTAACGTTGAACTTTCAATGCACAGGCGACTGTGTCCAGACATATCATTCTTTCAACAAGGCACTGACTATCCTTGTCAGAAAATAGTGAGCGCTAATGGCCAGCAACGTTTACACCATCGAGTTCAACATACAGTACTGAAAAGCGCGAATGTTGAGAGGAAGGGATTGGGAGTGACCAAGGTAATGAACTACGAGCGATCAAAGATCACTCCCCGCTCTTATTAATTTCTTATTCAATTTATTAACTTGATTTTGTTTACCTCTGTCCTTGTGTTGACGTGGAAAGCAGCAGGTATTATAAACGATGCAAGTGGAGTAATAAGTCCTACTAAGCTAGCATTCTCTGAAAAGTCGTTTTTATTCTATTTTTATATCTTGCACGTTGTAAACAGAGTGTGTATGCGCGAGGTAGTTCCATGACATTCTGCGGATATGTCCCGTCACATCGTGTTACATCCGCACTTCATCTTTTAGATAGCGGTCTCTGTCAGAAAGGCCACCGAAGATTACGCGCCATTGGCCGAGGGTGGTGAGGCGCATTGGGAAGTCTTGGAGAGAATACTCTTCTTATACGCCAAGTTAAATCCTGGCCAAGGCTACGTGCAGGGTATGAACGAGATAGTCGGACCTATATATCACGCGTTCGCTTGCGATCCGGACCAGGCGTGGAGAGGTGCGTGTTACGATGCAAAGATAAAAAAAACCAAAAATTGTATTATACGATGTTTACCGGTGAGAGCGACTCGTATTCTTGCTCTTTTCAGAACACGCCGAGGCTGATACCTTCTTCTGTTTTACTAATCTAATGGCCGAGATACGCGATTTCTTCATAAAGACACTGGATGAAGCTGAATTTGGTATCAACTCGATGATGACCAAATTGACCAATCAAGTCAAGACCAACGATCCCGAGATTTGGATGCGTTTGCATCAGCAGGAACTGTGCCCGCAATATTATAGCTTCAGGTATCGCATGTCGATGGTTATCGTCGTTAATACATTGATTGCTTTGTATTATACAAAGTGTATTTTGCATTTCGCTAAATATTATGCAATACTATATCTATTTACATACAGCTTTCAGAAACTAGTAACACTAGTATCAAACATGTTTTCTTAACATGAGAACATAATTTCGCAAAAATAAAAAAAGAAATTTGGCACCATTCTAAATTTTTTCGAAAATTATCAGTCAACGTGTTAAGGACTGCGTTCGCTGTGAACGTTTTCGCGCTGGAAGCATCATTTTTTATCTTTGTATTAAGTAATCAGAATAGCATGATCTTATCAACATGAAAACACCCAAAGCGAGCGCAACCGTAATCATCCCGCTCGTGTAATTGTTGTAATCATTATTATCTTCTCGCTTGTAACAAGATGGCTGACGCTCCTTCTCTCGCAAGAGTTTCCATTGCCAGATGTTATGAGAATATGGGACTCTTTGTTCGCTGACGAGGACAGATTCAGCTTCCTCATACATATCTGCTGTGCCATGATCTTGTGAGTAAGATATGCCGTGTCTACGACGCCGATGCCTTTCTGTCGTTCTCTCTCAGCACGTGTGCTCTGTTTTCAGACTACTGAGGGACCAGTTGCTGGCTGGCGATTTTGCCACAAATGTTAAACTTTTGCAGGTGAGAGCCACGAATGTGCTTCATTATGATAATTTGCGTGCTACAACAACGTGTGTGCACATGCAATCGAACTGTTTGTTTTTTTTTCTTTCTTTTTGAACGAAAATGATTGAGAGATGTCGCGACAATGCATTCCAGAATTTCCCGTCGATGGATATCCAAATCGTGCTCTCTAAGGCCGCTGCCCTGGCGGGCAAGATCTTATAGTTTTCCTAATGGCAGCAAAGTGATTTCCCTGAAGTGTTGAGATCATGATTTTCTTCCTACGCTGGCAGGCGGTATATCACGAATCGCATCGTTCGCGCAAGAAGAGACTCGATATATGTAACATAATGTCAATCGCGCATTACCGGCGACTCGATAGAAGATAAGAAATTTGCATTTGTGTTATATCAAACGCGTAGCAATTATTGCAATAACTCCGACCCAACCACACACCCAACACACACACACACACACACACATACACACCTAAGCAGCTCAGACTCGTCATGTACCTCGCGGTAAGACGAGCAAATATTATTAAGATCTGTATGCAGCATTTGTTGCCACGTGTCAAACTTTTTGATATATTCAAAATGTTGTATTTGTACATACATAAATTTTAAATCGGAAAGTAACATACTCATACACGGGGCTGAAGGTTTTTGAAATGCGAATTTACAAGAGGTGAGTGAATTCATCGCGCGATTTCTTCAACGGCAGGTAATGACTGCGGTAAGGCTAGATTATTCGGCTCGAACAGGGAGGACGATTTCAGTAAAATCGTCCCGATCATCCTGTCATGACGACATGGATTGCGCAATAATCATATCGCAATAGATCTAATATTGTTTATATACACGCGAATGACGCAATAACGCCGTATAACGTGTAGAAATAAAAATCTATTACATTTTGTAATCTTATTTTTGTAATAAAAACGCGTCGTTCGTAACTCACGTTTATACACAAAATAAAGGAAAAAAAATGTTATCAGCTCCGTCACAGCGCTTTATCTTTTCTTTTTTTTTTTTTTTACTGCGTTATCCACCACCTTGTTCCACCAGGAACGTCTATGCAATTAGATTAACGCGCAAACGATCGACGACGGAACGACCATGACGGGTTGCAGCCTCGAAGTAGAAGGATGCGAAATCGAATAGGCGCTCTTCATTCCACCCGCGGAGAACGTTCTGGCGCGACGATCATTATTGGATTAATAAAGCCGCCGCGTTCCCGAGCAGAATAAACCGAATTTCTGGATTTTATTTCATCCCGTCTCACTCGACAGAGAGTAGAATGATTGACCCGGATGACGGCGGGAATATTAATCAGGATACCGTTTCAGTTATTCGCGCCGCGGCGAACGTCTCTGTCGAGCTGCGCGATGCGATGAATACATACTGGGAATGATTATCAAAGACCGACGGATCGGAAAAAAAAAATTGCGCGCGTGTCTGTCGGGATCGCGAAATAACGCGTTGCTCGTTTCGCCGTCACCGTTATAGATTATCTTTTGCGCGATAAACGATTCTTAATGACGATATTTTCTTTTCCTAGTTACAGTAACACGATTTCGTTTTTTGCTCATGATGAGGAATATAATCATTATTTTCAGCGTTACTTTGCGCTAAAACGTAAAAGACATGTACATGGAATAAGCATCGGGGAATCGTAAAAAGAGGAGGACAAGTCTTCAAAACTTGATGAAAAATGTCTAAGAACGGAGAGTTTAATATAAATGATAATATGAATTATGCCGACTCATTTTATACCTTTTGGATAACGACAATGATGAATTGTTTTTTAAAATGAGTAACGTTAATTGTTTTTTTGGCACAAGTAATGGGTGTGTGTGTGTGTAATGAATAAATAAGCCACAGTTATTTCTAAAAAGTACTCAATCCTATTCCAAAATATTCCATAGATTTCTTCACTTGGGATTTCATTGGAAAATCAAAATGACAAATCGTTCGAATTTAAGTGATATTTCATCATAAAGAGTGAGTTCTTCACTCACTCTTCATCAAAATCAAACTCTCCACTCTATAAATTTTCTGGAGTGAAAAGTGGCGGTATCTTCACTCGAGGCGACACACTGTGGTGTGGATCGCAAAAAAGATGGCCAAAAATAGAAAGAGATTTTAGATTTAAACGAAAATATGACCAAAAATAGAAAGAGATTTTAGATTTAAACGAAAATATGTATATAAAAGTTTTCGAGGTCGCTGATTACGAATTTGGTATGATAATATTAAAATTCAAAATGGCGAATCCAATATGGCCAAACAATTGTTCGAAATTTCATCTAAATTGATGTATAAGGATATTCAAAGTTGCTAATTATGATTACAAGATTACAATTGTGAAATTAAGAATAGCGTATGTGATTTGATTGATTTTTATTTCCAAAATTTTCACAGAGTAATTATTGTGCGATAGACAACTAAATTTTATTATGCAATAAATACATCGACTTTACAAAATTAGTCTTCAAAGTCAAAATCAGAATCATGATTATCAGAAATTTCTAAAGAATTGTCAGGGAAAATTAAAAGCTCTAAGGCTTATAAGCATTTTTACTTTTTATTTATTTTTAATTGCAAAAATGTATGAAAATTCAACGATATATTAAAATAAGCATATGCATATATCCCCGGTATATGCATTCAAATTGTCTTATATGTTAAAATAAGACACCTGATATATACATTTAAATTATTTTATTGAAAAATCAGATCTTTATTATTGATCTTTCAAGAGCAGATAGTCCCCAAACGTGCTTGTGTATCGAGCCTAATCGTACAACTGGCTCGGCGCCGCTGTATTCAAAATGGCCTCACAATGATAGGGGCAGTGATGGGCAAACTTTTCTTCAAAATTTCATTACAAAACATCTTAACTTTTATGCTCCATGTAACAATTTCGCAGCTCTCTGCGGCGTGATAACTTTATCGATGATTTACGGTGAAAGTTTTTATAAGAGAAGCAATAGTGCAGGCATGTCTTTGACATGATTTTTAATACACGCTGAATATGCATTTATGAAACATAATATATACGAATGTTCTATATATCTTTGTTGATATTCTCCATCAAGCAGAATTAAGAAAAGACACTCCAATAAAAAGTTATACGCACTTGAAAAACTTAAATATTTTGGACGCGCGAAGCGAGACTGACTAAGCTCCGAGAGCTGTCACTTCGTACTGAGAGAAAAATGCATGATACTTGGAACTATAATGACATAGTAAAAAAATTATAGTTAGGAATATTATTTTTATAGTAAATTTCAGCATAATGTTTGTAATATTTACAATATAAGCATAGTATAACTGACCTATGTAAAACTTTTACCAAAAATTATAATCATTTGAAATAAAAAATATAATAAGGTTGCAAATATTGAATGGTAAGAGAAATTAAGTATTTTATATAATCAATACAATTGGAATATTTGGAAAATATAGGTACTTGTAACTATATTTCCAAAGCGTGCTTTACTATATACATAGAGTAATAAGATGATGTTCTGCTATATCTTTATGTTTAGATGAACTATAAATATATGTTTGAGGCCAAAACGAACTATAAAATATAGTTAAATATAAAATATAAAATAGAGATTATAGTTATTCCAACTATTTTTTTTCTCTCGAAACAACATAGCATCGTAGATATTAAAGAATCCCTACTTTCCCTTTGGAATAACATGAAGTAATACTCTCTTTACAAGATTCTATGATACTCATAATTATGAAAACTCATAATTATGACTTTCATTTTTTGCATTTTTAGCCATCTTTTTTGAAATCTAGACCACTGCGACAGTGAAAATACTGCCACTCGTAATCGCAAGAGTGAATATTCCGCTCAAGATCAGAGCGAATTCTGACTATATACGGGCGGATGTTTCAGTGTACACTGAGAGAAAAAAAATAGTTGGAATAACTATAATCTCACTATATTTTATAGTTTGTTTTGGCCTTAAACATATATTTATAGTTCATCTAAACATATAGTAAAATGAACACAGATTTATAGTCACCATCTTATTACTCTATATATATGGTAAAGCACCTTTTGGGAATAGTTACATGTACCTATATTTGCCAATTGTATTGACTATATAAAATAGTTAATTTCTCTTACCATTCAATATTTGCTACCTTACTACATTTTTTATTTCAAATAATTATAATTCTTGGTAAAAATTTTACACGAGTCAGTTATACTATGCTTATATCATAAATAGTACAAATAATTATGGTAACATTTACTATAAAAATTATATTCCTAACTATAATCTTTTTACTATGCCATTATAGTTCCAAATATCATGCATTTTTCTCTCAGTGTAGATTCATTTTCAATTTAATGCGAAAATATTCATTTAATGCGTCTCTGCGTATAAATGGAGCAGAAATAGAATGTTACGTGGGCCACAGCGGGTCCGCCACGACCTCGGCGATCTCCTTTATCACCGACGGCCACCGACGTGTTTTGTCGAGGCGAGCAAGGGGCCCACGGACCTCGGTGTGGCGAATCGCTGTCGTATCTCGAGATTTTGAGGATAGGCGCGCGCGCGCGCACCGCTCGAATACCGGGTATAAAAATTGTGCAAGGTTCCGCAGAAAGAGAGAGAGAGAGAGAGAGAGAGAGAGAGAGACGCGTGTGGGTGGACTTTTATAGCGGCTGATTACCTGATTTATAATCTCAGTTCGCGGGCTCGTCCTCGGTTCGGCTCGGCCGGGCCCGATCAGGAGGACCGCGGAAGATCGTCGCGTTCACTGTGAAGTCCAACATTTTTCACTCGACCCGGAGACTCGAATTACAGCAAGCGGTTAAAATCGCGGGCTGAGATGTAGTCGATTACGAAGAGCGGTATACTGCTTCTTAGGTAGGGATGTGCGATTTTGCGATAAATCGCAAGCACTGCAATTTTCTTGAATCGCATACGGAGAAAAATAATTTTGCTCTTTTAGCAAACGTATATTGTATTTGTGTTGAAATAGATCCGTGTAGAAATTTGTGTGCTAAATTATTAACACACAATTTATTCGTATATTAATTTAACGTACTGTCGTGGTGTTATTTCGACTATTTTGCGTTAAGTTCCTAAAAACTCACGCTATTTCTGAGTTAAATATGCGAATTCTTACCGACGTATTTTGTATCCAGAGATCTTTGCACGTACATAACGAAAACGACTACACGGAAAAAAATAATTTAGCTCTTTTAGCAAAATCATCGTTGCTACTGCATATTCGTAATGACATCAGACAAATTTAGTTGACGTAACTAATTTTACAAATTATTCGTTATCAGAGCAGAAATAATTTCGTTGCTAGGATAGAAAAAATTTGTTGGATATATTTGCCTTAAGAATCACATTAATTTGCTCTTGATGCAAAATAATGTATCCTTAGCAAATTTATTTGCTATCGGGACAAAACTGCAACTGCTTATATAAATCCATCATGGCTCTTATAACAAAATAATTTATAGATTCAGCAAATTATATTCAGCAAATAGTAATTAGCACTCTTAGTAAATCTTTTTGCTGTCCATATAATAACGAAAAGATTTTGCTAGACTAGCAGAAAATTTGCTGAGCCAGCAAATTATTTTTCTCTGTGCATGTTCCTTTTCTTTATATTATCTTTTTCTTTCTTATATCATTTTTTCAACATTTCTTTTTATCTTTATTTTCCTTCTCCATATTTTTATTTATATTCATCTAAATATGTCCTTATATATGTCTTTACGTTATTAGCTGGTGCATCTTACAATTTTAATAAATGCTCTTACTGTAATGCTCTTACTATAATAAATGCTCTTACTTTGCTATAAAGAAAGTAAAAAGAAGTTAATTATACTAAAATGATAATACTTTCTTGGAACGAGATCTTACTGGAAACGAGTGAAAATTCACTCAAAGTGCTGACATAAAGATTGTCACTCAAAATTGCAAAACTATTCAAATAATTAACAAAACTTCTGAAGCTAATGAGGAGCGAACACGGATGTAGTAGTGTTATCTTAATATTACAAAGTGTAATATTCAAGTTTATTGTAGGAGGATAAAATTACTCAAGGGTATCAGATTTGAAAATAAAAATTCGCGTTAATATTGGGATACAGGATCGGTCTATGGAAGGTTGATTCGTTGCATACGATTGCCGAAAGAAAATTCCGGACGTACGTCTGACACGCTGGACAATTTTATCCTCCCACAATAAACTTTAATATTACACGTTTGTAATGTTAAGATAACACTACTACATCCATGTTCGCTCCTCATTAGCCTTAGAATCTTTATTAGTTATTTGAATAATATAAAGGAGCTTCATATATAATTTTGCAAAATTAATATCTCATTAAAATTTAGAACCCATGTTTATTTTACAAGAGTGTATTCTTCAATCGATAAAATACTGAACACTGAGAAAATACTGACCACTCGAAATTAGAAGAGTGAATGTATCAACTTGTAAAATGCATTTTTAAGCCATAAAGTGAATGTTCCAGTCGATTACAATAAACTTGTTCCAATGACGTTGGAGAATATTAGATTCGTTCTTGAATTTCGAATGGAAATATTCACTTGACGAGATCCAGAGTGAAAAGTCAGTCGATTTTCCCGGTAGTAGAATCCACTCGGAGAAATTTAGACCGTAACTTTTGATCATATTTCTTGTTGTTTTACTAAAAAAAATGATAATAGCAATATGCAAAATAAAGTCACTCGCTACAAAAGCGATGTTCCCGTTTACAAATTATTTCACTACGCAATTATAGTCACAAGTGCCGCGCGCTCCCTTCCCTCAGTGTGTCTGTCTACCTGTGCGATACAAGTGCGGATGACAAGTAGCGCGAGCGATCAAAATAACGATCTGGCGGCAATCAGAGTTTAATGAGAAGACAGAATCGTGCCGGCGGGGCGCGGGCTCTAAAACTGTACAAAAACTAGGCGACAGTAGTTACCTACCGTAAACACGCCCCCGTCATTAGGGACGAGGGTATTCGAGATTTACCTCCTCAGCCGTATCATCCCCCTTCCCTCTCTCTCTCTCTCTCTCTCTCTCTCTCTCTCTCTCTCTCTCGTCGCCGCCGCCGCGGCACCGCTTTTTCGGCTAATCAGAGATCGCGGATTTTATGATCGGTGCGATGCGATCGTTAAGAGATCATCACCGGTACGTACGCCCGGGAAGAGAGACGGCTGCCGTCTCTACTTCTGATAGTCGAGACTCCACGTCGGACTCATCAGACTGACCGCGTACCGCCCGGGGACAAAGCTGAGACCTCTTATTGATCCCTCGTGGCTTTCTTCTCGTAAACATCGGCGGCTATAATTGTTACACGCAAAAAAAGAACTAGCTTCCAGAGCTAAAAAATAGCTGTGGCAGATAAGATGTGTCACTGAAATAGGGACAGCTAATGTCGATACTAACGAAGCTAAATTTATTCGCTGTTAAACTTACACTGTTAAATATTGGAGGGTCAAATTTAAATCAATTTCTTGAGGTAAATAATATTTAGTTATTTTTAACTATCATGTGCGTTAAAATATACTATTTTAACACAAAATATGTGTTTAAAAAAACAATCACATCTAATCAACCCATTTAAAACAATATTAAGTCATTTTTTACTAAAACAAAGGTTACATTAACGTGCACATAATAAAAAATAAACTAAATTTTAGTCAAATTTAATACATTTCTTAAGTTAAATTATTTAACTCCATTACATTAGTTAAATTAACGACATATTTAGTAGGAGCAGTGGCGACTTATAGGAATGGTTAAAAATAACTCAAATTGAGTAAATAATTTGACACAACGGATTTAACAGTGTAGGCGCTACAGCGAGAAATATTAGCTGCTAGAAATAAATGACTGTAACAAATGATTGTAGCTGTACGGAAAACTTCTTTAAAATATGCATACGATAAGAAATTTAGGAATAACTGCCATTTTCTTAGCTACTTGAAATAATGTGCATTTTTAATGTCACCTAATATATTTGTATTTCATAGCGAATGCATCTTAGCCGTCATAGCCAATTCTTAACAGTGACAGCTAAACGATTAGCCTTTTGACTAAGTTTAAATCAGCTACCGCGCGGTTTAGCCGATATTACTAAATTATTTTTTTGCGTGTAGCGAGCCGCGTAAAATCTCGGGTTAACACTCGGTCCCTGCGTTGCAGGGATGTGCGATTTATGAAACTGTATGTCGCGATGCGATCTTTTTTAAGAATGCGATATATTGCATCGCAATTGTATATCGCAAATATGATTTTAAGTCGCGCGCAATTTGGCATCGCAAGTACGATTTTAAATCGCTCACGCGATAAGGAACCATGAGAAGCATAATGGGAACTGTAATGTTTAAATAAATCTTAAACATATTAACATACCCATACAGCACAAATCTTCAAAGGACGTTTCAAAGACGTTCTAAGAACATTCATACATCCTGAGAATGTCCCAAAATATTCTCTGAAGATTTTGTGCTATCTGGATATAAACATAAATAAATCAACTCTCTCCTTGTATTGCACTGTTAAATCCGTTAAATAGTGTCAAATTATATTCAATTTGAGTTATTTTTAACCATTCCTATAAGTCGCCACTGCTCCTACTAAATATGTCGTTAATTTAACTAATATAATGGAGTTAAATAATTTAACTTAAGAAATGTATTAAATTTGACTAAAATTTAATTTATTTTTTATTATGTGCACGTTAATGTAACTTTTGTTTTAGTAAAAAATGATTTAATATTATTGTTTTAAATGGGTTGATTAGATGTGATTGTTTTTTTAAACACATGTTTTGTGTTAAAATAGTAAATTTTGACACACATAATAGTTAAAAATAACTAAATATTATTTAACTCAAGAAATTGGTTTAAATTTGACCCTTCAATATTTAACAGTGTGTATCAAAATATTCTTTGAAATATCCACTAGAAGAAAACAAGTTTTAAATATAAAAGAATAGTTAAAAATAAAAGTATAATAAAGTTAAATAATGTTATCACATTACTTAACTTTATTATGTTTTCCACGCAAAATGAAAAACATTTTACAAAATTTGTTTACCATTAATTTTCAAAATGACGTATTAAGACATATAATATATAATAATATATTATTGCACGTTTAATTATAATTATTTACTAATATTTCCTCATAAAGCAATAAAACTACTTTTTTATTACCTTTTTTTACTAAAATATTAATGATAATCAATATTAAATATGACAATCTTCGGTAATCTTCTGAAACATATATAAAAAATATGTATAAAAATCATATGTAAAAGGAAATAAAATGCAACTTAACATTTTAAGGCTGTAATGGCATAATCCCATTATGCCTCTAAATATATAAGTTTGAATTAGATAGTATAAAATATTAGATTGTCGCGCAATATTTGTACAAATTCTTAACTGAAATGACGAGTGATTTTGAATTGCAGCCGCGATTTTGCGATAAAGATCCAATTGCGTATCGCATTACGATTTAAGAAAAGAAAATCGCAGAGTGCTTGCGATATATCGCAAAATTGCACATCCTTAGTGGAGAGCCACGTCACTCATGTCTGGATGATGAGCTCTCTCGAAGCTTTTTCAAGTGGAATCTCACTCCAAACGAGTGAAGAGTGACGGTATTTTCACTCGAAGAGAGACGATGGAAATACTACCACTCGAAATTGCGAGAGTGAATGTTTCACTCAAGCTTAAAGAGGATTCTGACTACGTATATCTCGATTAGAGTGAATATGTTCCTAGACGGTGTAAAAGACGTGGCGATAGTAACTATATAGATGATAACTACACGAGTTTTGTATGTAGAATTGTAATATATAGTTATATATAGTTATATATAGTGTAACATATACAGTGTATATATAATAGTAATATATAGTTTAACTATATTAATAATATATAATATAATATAATAATAATATATAATATAATAATATATAATAATTTTATATATATATATATATATATGTATATATATAATAGTAATATATAATTTAACCAACTATATCTAGTAGTTATTGCAACTAAAGCTTTAATTTATTATGACAGTTTATTAAACTATATATATTACAATTCTTTAAATACAAATCTCGTATCATATTATATTCATATGAGTCCTATATAGTTGCTAATATTATGGATTTCAGTAAAATTTCACTTCAAAACGCGTGAAGAGTATTTTCACTCGAAAAGAGATAATGAAAGTGCCATTCGAAATCGCAAGAGTGAATGTTTCATTCAAGCTTAGAATGGATTCTGAGTTCATATAAAAGAATGTTTCAATCGATTGAATATGTTCCTGAAACAATGTAAAACGATAAAGATTCAATCTTGAATTTTGAGTAAATAAAGGAAACATTTGATAATCGAGACTCATTACTGCGCCCGTCAGTTTTTGGCTCTTACTTGGATCTTATCAAATATTAAAATGTATGGGGATTTATTAACTATTTTTTAATTATTATATTTATTATTCATTTTCTTATATTTTATTCTAAATCGTATTCAAAGTTAATATTTCATGATATCCGTGCAAATGTGTCGAGAACAGATAGAGTGCCGGCTAGCGAACGTTTTTCCTCATTCATTCGACGATTCACGGTGAAAATTCACTTGATATAAATAAAAAATCAGTCGAATTTGAAGGCCTCACAGTAACCACTCGACTTTTCGAGTGAATATTCTGTCGGTAAAGATTCCGGCTCCAAATAAATGCAGACTACATGCGAACTAAATTAAGAGACACATCTCAGATTGAGTGAACTCCTACGGGGATTAGCTGAGAAGAAAAGTCGAAGACAAGTCGGGCCGCAAAAGGTTCACATAATACATCGGGAATTCGGGCCTGATAGGACTCACACATGGATCCAACGCGTGGCGGTTAATGCATTAAAGAGACCCACGAGAATATTCCACTTAACGCCATCGCTATAAGACCTCGCAGGCCCTCGAAGATCGAACTCACAGGTCGCCAAACATCCCACGTCAGTCCCAGCGAGGAGGTGACACACTCGCAGCTACGAAGTTGACGAATGTGCCAGGATCCGCCGGGAATGACTGGCGGATCGTACAGCTAGCATTCTCAGCGGTGGTCCTGGTGCGTCCGAGCACAGCTTGGATTGATGGATCCTGACCTCTCAAAGGAGGCTGCTTCGGCACGCCTTTCGGAATATGATAGATTCGTGCGTGACCTAATACGGACTTGGGAATCGCAAGAGGGGATACCGATCGCTCCGCTGTACTCGGAGAAAAAGGATTGCTTGAATTAACACGACGATGAACGAGCCAAATGTGTTCCGCTTGAAAGAAACAGAATTTCTGCGACTCCTAGAACCGCAAATTTCATGACATATTCAATATAAATATGTTACTGTAAATGCGTGTCGTTGCATTAGTTAAACATTGAAATAAACGCGAACTTCGCGAAATAAATCAAGAGACACAACGGTGTCCGAGTGAGTTCCTACGGATCGGTTGAGAAGGAAACAATTCTTTCTGACTGCAAAAGTTTCGCATTGCATATTGAGAATGAGATCTGTTCTGTCATTTTGTTCTTGATATAAAGTAACATGAAGCACTTCTCGTATATACTGATGTAAATTTCATTCTAATTTATTTTCAAAAACTCTCAAATTAAGCATGAAAACCTTGTTAAAAGTAAAATAAAACAGAGAACAATTATTACAACTTATGATAAGTGTATTGATAAATTTTAAATCAATTTTTTTTATAATACACATTTAACACACGGATAAACATTGCAGTAGAAATTACGACCAAAATTTTGTAATCTTGCAGAATTATAAATCAAATTACTGTATATTTATTTAAGAATATTATGCACGTTTGACTTTTTACGAAATTAATATAAAATTATTGTAATTATTTGAATGTTTTTATATCGTATATTAGGTATACATCATCAAATTTATTATCTTTCTGTATAATTCGTATTCTTTAATTTCAATATAATCTAGCTTTATACAAAGAACACTAAAAAGAAATATAATTTTAACGTAATTTTCATATAATTTTTACTGCAATATTTTCAGTGTATAAACGTGTTCCGCCGGGATCAACAATAATTTCATTAAAATTTACGAGGTGAGTTTATTCCGTAACTTGTAACGATAGTGTCGTTATCGTTACATCGTCATAACCAAATTTATCGTCGATTAAATTGAATTTATAAGAATCAAGAATTCTCTTTCCTTCGATTAAAAGAAATTTGATTCGTTCATTATCATGTTGAATCAGTCAATTTGTTTCTTCCGCGTTTGTGCAAGTTTGTGTTGGCGAACGTCTGAGACGTTTAAAAAATTCTCCCTTTGTGCTAATGTCAAGTTCAACGTTTATCCGCGCGTCCTCGTAAAAAATTATGTGCAGTTCAATTATTGACATCCTCCTTAGTCTAAAAAAACTGATTCTCCTTCCGATCAGTATTGCAGTTAAACATCTCCTGCTTGCGCTCTATCTAAAAGAAATCTATCTATTCTAATAGAGACGAGCTCTGTGACTATTAACAGTCGCTGTTGATCCTAAGAAAAACCAAGTTCGTGTCAATGACTAATTCCCATTTCTGCCAACGTCGATTAAACTTTAACCTAAGTTTAAACCCTCTTCAGACAAAGACTTAAACTCAAATCAAAGTTTAATCGATGAGGTAGAATTGACGGGCATAAGGAGGATATCAATAATTATCTAGGCAGACTTTCTTGATAGTCTCACATGATCGATGATGGAGAAACTCTACAATTCCCTTTTCTGCTCTTATGAGGCGAATATTGTACTAAATTAGTAAATTTATATCATAAAATAAAGTTTTGTTACATCGACGCAGCAACAAACTTACTAATAATGACGCTCACAGATCTTCACGTTATATTTAACATGACATAATGTCTTGAGCAAATTTGATGAAGCTCAAAAATCGGATAATTGTTACTCATATTTCTATAGTTGGTCATTTCCTGCGATAAATATGAATGTCATATGAGCCATTCGTAAAGGATGCAACCTTTGCAAATCGACTAATAGTAAAATAAGTGTGACTGTGATGAATTTGTTGCTGCGCGCGCGCATCAATGTAATCAAAACTTTACATTGTTTCATGATATAAACTTACTAATTCAGCAAAGTATATTCGCCTCATAATAAAAAGGAACTGTACACTGAGAGAAAAGACTGGTAACTACGAGTTACAACAAACGTATAACAAACTGCATTTAGTTACAGAAATTCATTGAATCCTTAGTAACTAATACTAAATATGATAATAATTACCAAATATTTAATAGATCGGGAGTATGACGTAATTGCATTCACAGAATAACATCAATTAAATAATTTAGTAATAGTTACTTAATGTTAAATATTTAATATGAAATATATTACAGTTATGAACAGATATTTGATAATTGTTATGAAATTGTTATATCCTATGTAATAAAATAGGTATGAGTTCTATTTTGTTACCAGTATAAGTATGTTTTGTTGCAGCACAACAAAAAATTCATTCATTTGCAGCTATTACATCGTTTCAATATCTATTATTACAGATGGTTGAACCTATCAAAAATTTTGTAACTATTACATAATCGCTTATTTTGCTCAACTATTCAATAACTTTTATTTACCAAATATATTCTGGCAGCAAATAAATTTTACTTCTGTCAAATAAATAATTTATTTTACAGAACTAAATTAATTAATAAGTATTGCCATAGCTTTGGCCCGCTATATTTACGTCTATCATTTAGTAATAGTAACCAAATTTTGATAATATTTACTAAATTCTTCTCTCAGTGTATAGTAGTAAGTTTGTTGCTGCGTCGATGTAACAAAACTTTACATTATTTTATGATATAAATTTACTAATTTGGTACAATATTCGTCTCGTAAGAGCAATAAAAGGGAATTGTAGAGTTTCTCCATCATCGATTGTGTCGTGAGACTATCGTGAAAATCTATCGCTGCCAAATTTACGTGCACCTGTCTGTCTGGGTGGGCGTTTCCCCACCCACGCAACGTGGCTTTCACGGTTTTCCCTCGTGTCGTTTTCCTCCCCACCACCTCTCTCTCATCAGACCGTTTTATATCTGCCGACGCCTTCGCGATATAAAGATGCTGTCGTGGGCGCGACATCGAGCAGTGTTTACAGTTAATTTATCGTGCCGCGCGCGGCGTGTGCTATATCCCTCTTCTATTCGTTGGTGGTCCGATGTATCAAAGATCTCAATCATTTATTTGTGTCGGTGGATACACTCAGCGTTCGCGTCTACCTGTCGTTTCGTGTATTGTACGTGATTTTACCTCTCTCATGCTGGAGACGCGTCACGACGTTACAAGTCGATTTTATATTGCCGTACGTCGTCCCATTACATAATAACTCGGTGCCGTCCGCCGAGCCGATCCCGTAGATTATCGGCATTCGATCGATAGACGTCTACACCCGACAACCGTCGCCGCGATCGCCGCGCGATCGATCTCCGGGGAGGATCCCCTTTGGTCTTGCCGCCATTCATCCCTCCTCCCATGAATGCGGGCCTCGTTTCCGCTCGCGACGTCCGGTTATGCGACGCAAAATACAGCCGAAGCTCAGGCGAAAGAAGAGAGAACCTAGAAAGAAGGAGAAACACACCCACACCCCCACATTCACACACGCACACATACTCGAATGGTTCATCCATCGGAATCGGAACTGCCCCCATCGGGATTCTAACGATCGCAGCGGACGCTCCTCCCGATCCTCTGCACGTATGCACATACAAAGTACGCGTGTACACACACACACACACACACATACGCAAGATAGCTCGGAATTCAAAGCGAACTCGCCGGCGAAAATTTCGCGCGAGGCCGTCCTTCCTCGCTCTCGTCCGAACGAAACGCATATCGCGCGATAACGAAATCCTCACATCCCACCCCCTGCCGTCCTGGCCCCGTCCCGCTTTACGGTGGGCACCCTAGTGGAGTTTAGCGATCTCTAATGAACTGCTAGCCCGTTAGTTAGCTCGGCTCTCCCCCCTCTTCTCTCTCTCTCTCTGTCTGTCTGTCTCTGTTTCTCTGTCTCTCCCACCCCGGCCAGGCCTCGTGTACGTGGCCGTGTATACAGCGGCTATATATATAGTACCTAGTGTGTGTATACCTACGTATACACACGCCAATTCAGCCCTCCCGACGGGCGCGGAGGGCTTTGAAATGCGGAACGCGCGGTACGTACACGTAGATACAAATAAATCCTGTTAGCTAGTGCCGGCACGAGTGCTGCAAAGCCGAATTTTCGTTGCTCGGCTCACATCTGCGAATATTTGCCTGTGGGTAGCGCATTACACCAACCCGCTGCAAGCCGCGTTGTAACTACCGACTACACCCTCTCTCCTTCTCGCTCGCTCCAACCCCTCTCAGCCCGCGATGCGGTGCAGCCAGACCCGGCTACAGCCAAATCCCCCCCACACATACACACACACACGCTCACACATGTGCGCGACCGTGCGATTCACACACGTAGTCGCGCCTTGTCGCTCGCGCGCGCACCAGAAACGCTGGAAATTTACATCTTTACGGGATTACAACGGCAAGGGGAGCGTGACGCGACCGGGAGCGGATTAAGTTCGACGCTTACAACTGTAATAATAGACTCCCGGAGCTGGATCGGCGACGGGAGCCGCGCACCACGCGGCGAGCCCTTCGCTTAGGAATCTGTCTCTTTTTCTCTCTCTTTCTTTCCTCTTTTCTTTTTAATTTTCTCATCATATAACGCAGACCTCTTTTCTACGAAGGATTAAATGCGACGAGATGCACGCTTCACGCGATATCGCTTGGACATTTGTTTCCCTCCCCATCTCACTGCAATTTCTTGGGATCTCTCTAATTGGAGTCCCGTCCGATTCCCCAAAATTATGGGTCCTGGTCCCGTGTGGAAATTTCCCAAATATCCCCAAGTATAGCATAGATCTCGAGCAGATTATCTAAACCTGCTCCAGATAGCTGTATCGTACTGAGATACCCCAATTGGAAATCCTATTCTGATCTCAACTACAGAAAATTTTTGACACCTAATTGAGATCTATTCCGATTTCTCAAATAATTGACTGTAACCATGCAAGAATGATCCACTCGATATGAAGTATATACCGAGAAAATTTTCGATAAAAAGTTGATACGTGATTTGAAAAATATAGATAACATTGAGATAACATTGAGATTCTTCGCAATCATTTAAGAAATCAAATATGGTCAGTTTTTTCTCTTTGAGAGTATTCATTGACAAACTTATAAAATACATTGATATTGACTTCCAAAATAATTTCATTATTCAATAAAAAACATTCAAAGTATTTTAAAAATATTTTACTTCTTTAATTTTTTATTCTACGGAATACACACAGTAGTTGATATAAAAATGGAATTCCTTGCTTGATATCATAAAAATATATTTTTTAGAAACAGCGCGGTTTTCCATAATATTTCTGTATTGATTCCAAACAGAGAAGCCATGTTTAGGGTAAAAATGGGATTTCCAGTTGGTATCGCAAAGTGATAACTAATTTTGGGGCAAATTGGGTATTCCAATTGGAATTTAGGCTGCATCTGAACGAATCTTGAGAAATTCCTACGCGGAAATGGAAATTTCTATTTTCATTTTTAAATTTCTCTCATCATATAACGCGGTTGTGTACGACATTATATACGATTATATACGATCGTGTTTCTACGAGTGACACGCGACAAGCATACGCGACAAGTATAGGAGATCGCTTGTCGAGGACAGGCTTGGGTTAGCTAACCGACGATGCGCGCGCGAGTCCTTTGACGCGGACAATCGATCATTCATCAGACTGCCGCTTCACTCGACTTAATTTTTTCCGCGTCGCTCGCGTTTCTTAATTAGGCATTACGACTTCAAAGCCATCGCGCGCGTGACCTCTTGCTCCTAAACGCAATTAACACGTGCTTCGATCGTCGCGATAAGAGAGGACGAAGATGGACGTTGCGAGAAGGGATCCCGCGTGCATGTCGCCGTGTTTTGTGTGGATTACACACATGGCATGGATCGCAGACTCACGACGAATCGTCGAGAGGACGGCGCTCACGACGTGTCGGCTGAGACAATGCGCCGAACGTCATCTTGAAAATTGCAGAAACGACTGCCGCGATCGGGTTAGCCCCAAAATTCCGATTCGCACTCTGATTTCAAGCGCGGCCGCAATTACGAGACGACCCCGGCGAGATGGGGTCGCACGTAGGGGGATGACTTCGTGAAATTTCGCGAGCAAGGGAACTCCTTTCTCTCTCTTTCTTTTGGAGACGCTAAAAACAAGGGAGAACGAGGCGAAGGGGTAACCGAGAGGCGGGGATCCTCTTTTAATTTTCTTTTAGCCGGTGCGCGAACGGCTAATTTGCGGCTGCGAGCTCGGTTTGACAGGAAGGAAGGAAGGAAGGAAGGAAGGAAGAGGAAAGAGGGAGGCAGAGGGCAGCAGAAAGAGAAAAACGGAGAAAGAGATAGAGACAGTCGGGAAAAGAGGCGACTAAAAGAAGGGATCGTGCGGGGATATAAAGGAAGAAATAAATTCTTCTCCTTGTGATTTGCATGCAATGAATTTCCAATTCGATCGGACGCTCTTTGATGCCTCGCACCGATCGTGGCTTGATTAACGCACGAGTGCGCGGGCGAGCTTCTCGAATATCTTTCTTTTTTCGCCGTGCGGTTACCGCGAATTTGGATCCGTCGGCCGCGAATTAGGGTAGCTCATTCAGTAGCCGGTACAATTCTTGGCAGCCTTGTGCAGGTTTTATCAGAGTATGGATTATATTAAGATGTATACACGGAGGAAAATTATTTGCTGGCCCAGCAAATTTTCTGCTGGTCTAGCAAAATCTTTTCGTTATTATAGCAAAAATATTTGCTAATCACTATTTGCTGGATATAATTTGCTGAATCTACAAATTATTTTGCTATAAGACTCATATATAAGAACATATTTAGGTGAATATAAGTAAAAATATGGAGAAAGAAAATAAAGATAAAAAGAAATGTTGAAAAAATGATATAAGAAAGAAAAAGATAAATATATAATAAAAAGTAAATATATATATAAAGAATAAAGATCAATATAAATATAAGATAAATATAAAGAAAAGAAGCACGGAGAAAAATAATTTGCTGGCCCAGCAATGAGAAAAATAATTTACTGAATCTACAAATTATTTTGCATATAAGAACCACGATGGATTTATATAAGCAGTTGCAGTTTTGCTTCAATAGCAAATAAATTTGCTAAGGATACATTATTTTGCATCAATAGCAAATTAACGTGATTCTTAAGACAAATACACTCAACAAATTTTTTCTATCCTGGCAACGAAACTACTTCTGCTCTGATAACGAATAATTTGTAAAATTAGTTACGTCAACTAAATTTTTTTGATGTCACTACGAATATGCAGTAGCAACGACGATTTTGCTAAAAGGGCAAAATTATTTTTCTCCGTGTAGGGATTTATCAACCTCTGTGTTTTTCTTTGAAAAATTTGAAAAAATAGAATATGAAAGATATCTAATTTGTATTTGCTATGAGTTAGAAGAATACAAGTAAGTCAAAACTTTAAGTAAATCAACTTTAAATAAAACTTAAGTAAATCAAACTTTAAATAAATCACGTAGTTTAAGTAAATCAAACATTTCACCGCGAAACTCTCTTTTCCGCGTATATTATTTAAGGGGTTAATCATTAATTATTACATAAATTTTTTATTATTTCACATACACCCAATTATTTGATAAAATCCGCACAAAAACGGCGAAAACCCGCAGAATGGTTATTAGACGTTTTGCCCTGGTTCTCTCCCTTTTCCCAGTTAACAAGACGTTCCCCGAGGAGAGACGATGGTTTGGAGCAACTGATTTTATTTTCAGCTTCCGAAGGTCTTCGGTTTTCGATCCTCGTCGTCGTCCTCGCTTCATGAATACACATCGAGCGAGGTTCGCAAAGGCGCGCTGTTTTTTGGCGCACAAGGCGCGAGGGAACAGGGACACTCGCGTGGGTGCGCGGATGCGTAGGTGCGTGGAGGTCGGTAACAGGATTACGAGGGGTGGCCAGGCGGAGGAGCTAGCATAGGGGCCACGGGCCCGAGGGGTGCGGACAAGTGGACCGAATAATATTGCATGGTGAGAGGGAATCGCGTAAAAGGAGAATCGTGGCGGATCCTAAGCCTGAGGTCACTTGGTATCAACCTAACTCGATCGTCGATAGTTCATTTAACGTCGGGTTACGCCGGATGCAAGAGGAGGATTGGAAAAGTTTTTAGAGTAATTTTTGAAGGATTTTGCAGGACGGCAATAACATGCATACACGGAGAAAAATAATGGTCCACACGCAAAAAAATGATTTAGTAATATCGGCTAAACCGCGGATTCAAACTTAGTCAAAAGGCTAATCGTTTAGCTGTCACTGTTAAGAATTCGCTATGACAGCTAAGACGCATTCGCTATGAACTACAAATATATTAGGTGGCATTGAAAATGCACACTATTTCAAGTAGCTAAGAAAATGGCAGTTATTCCTAAATTTCTTATCATATGCATATATTAAAGAAGTTTGCCGTACAGCTACAATCATTTGTTATAGTCATTTATTTCTAGCAGCTAATATTTCTCGCTGTAGCACCTAAGTTTAACAGCGAATAAATTTAGCTTCGGTATCGACATTAGCTGTCCCTATTTCAGTGACACATCTTATCTTAACAGCTATTTTTTAGCTATGGAAGCTAGTTCTTTTTTTGCGTGCAGCAAAATCTTTTTGTTATTATATGGACAGCAAAAAGATTTGCTAAAAGTATTCATCGCTACTTGCTGGATACAATTTACTGAATCCACAAATTATTTTGCTACAAGAACCGTGATGGATTTATATAAGCAGTTGCAGTTTTGCTCCGATAGTAAATAAATTTGCTAAGGATACATTATTTTGCACCAACAGCAAATTAACATGATTCTTAGGACAAATATACTCAACAAATTTTTTCTATTCTGGCAACAAAACTACTTCTGCTCTGATAACGAATACTTTGTAAAACTAGTTACGTTAACTAAATTTTTTTTATGTCACTACGAATATGCAGTAGCAACGACGATTTTGCTAAAAAAGCAAAATTATTTTTCTCCGTGTAGGAGAGACCGAGACACACAGAAAAATATCATTCTACTGCTAAGAAAAACGATTATTCAATTTCTCTTTCTTTCTTTTAAGTAACTCTTTCTTTTAAATTGTCTTCACAAAAATATTTTTTTTATAGTAATCTTAAAATGTACTCATCGCAAATTTGAGAAAAACTGATTATCGTGTACTCAAAGAAAGAATTTATTCTCCTTATACTGAAAAAAAATACTTGAAAATTTATTCACGGCTTATAAAGTTTATAAAGTTTAAACAGAATAGATAATTGTTTTTTCGTGAAAAGTTAAAGTTTTAAGAAAATGTATATTCTTATTTGAAATGCATATTTCTTACTTTTGTAAAGTGTCTCATAGCAGTATAGATAAAAATATGTTATTAGTATCTTTCCATTGAATAAATATTTTTTTTAGGTATCTTTTTTCTATAGAAACTTTTATCGAATGGTTTCAAGTGGTTTAGTATAGTTTCTTTTGAGCCAATGAAGCTCAGCTCAACTCATTCCTCATGATTTTTATGCTGACAACAAATCGCGATTTACATGGTGGGATATGCGGGATTCGCGTGCGAACGTGCGCGCGTATTACGCATTTGACTGATGTAGATTTGTCTTAACGTTCGTTGTCGCGATACCCGCTAAATATGCACCCTCTTGGGCGGTGCAGGCGATTGATCAATTCGACGAGTACACACCGGGTGTGGGCGTGTTAGCGCGAGGAAAGTGCGCAGCCCCGTAATTTCGCGAAGGATAATTTCGGTCATCGAAAAGGACGAGTGGTGATTACGTGTGACGTTACGACCGTTGCTCTCAAGAAAGGCCCGACGAGACGCGATTCTGTTTGGATCTTTCGACTTGCGATCGTGCCGTGCATTGGAAAACGATGTTTAGTATTTTGTGCATGGAGGAGAAACATTGGTTAACATTGCATGATATTTGAAGACTATTTTAACAAGAAAATGTATTTTTTTATTGAAAATAACCATTATTTAACCCTTTTAGGACGGGCGGTTTCTCGGAGAGATAATTATAGGGAAGTATTCTATAGGTTTGGAGTCGTTGAATCCGAATCTGAATTTAAATCTTTAAAATTCTGTAATTCACGATGGCGGACCCAATATGACGGAAAAAATGATAAATAATATAAATATCACTCAATTTCCGTGAAATTTGAACTGTAAAACTTTTTAAAGATACTTTTTTGAGAACTGAAATCGAATATTTGAAATTCAATATACCGACCAAGGAAAAAAATTTTTAGATCTGATCACAAGAGCGAAACTGGAAATCAGTCAAGATTTTCACTAATTCAAGTAGAGAGTATGAAGTTCCACGGAAATTGAGTCATATTTACATAATTTGGCATCTTGAAAATTGCCATATTTGATCCGCTATTTTGAATTTTACATTTTTTACTTCAAATTTGGAAAGAGCATCCCAAAAAACCCCTGCATACTAATTTTTGTGAATATTGGATCGATAGTTTCTGAAATATATGCACTGAGAGAAGAATTTAGTAAATATTATCAAAATTTGGTTACTATTACTAAATGGTAGACGTAAATATAGCGGGCCAAAGCTATGGCAATACTTATTTACTACTTAATTAATTTATTTATACTTTAATTAATTTAGTTCTGTAAAATAAATTATTTATTTGACAGAAGTAAAATTTATTTGATTCCAGAATATATTTGGTAAATAAAACTTATTGAATAGTTGAGCAAAATAAGCGATTTTGTAATAGTTACAAAATTTTTGGTAGGTTCAACCAACCATCTGTAATAATAGATATTGAAACGATGTAATAGCTGCAAATGAATGAATTTTTCGTTGTGCTGCAACAAAACATACTTATACTGATAACAAAATAGAACTCGTACCTACTGAATTTTTTATTATATGGGATATAACAATTTCATAACAATTATCAAATATCTGTTCATAACTGTAATATATTTCATATTAAATATTTAACATTAAGTAACTATTACTAAATTATTTAATTGATGTTACTGTGAATGCAATTACGTCATATTTCCGTCATACTTCTATTAAATATTTGGTAATTATTATCATATTTAGTATTAGTTACTAAGGATTCAATGAATTTCTGTAACTAAATGCAGTTTGTTATAGTTACCAGTCTTTTCTCTCAGTGTGCATGAAGGCCGTGGAGCATCAAAAGATGTCTCCCGTCCTGAAAGGGTTAAAAGAGGAATAATAAACGCAGTAATCGCATAGAGAAAAATAACTTTGCTCATTTAGCAAAATCATCGTTGCTACTGCATATTCGTAGTAACAACGAAAAAATTTAGTTGCCGTAACTAATTTTAAAAATGATTCGTTAACAGAGCAGGAGTAGTTTTGTTATCAGAATAAAAAAATTTATTGAGTGTATTTGTCCTAAGAATCACATTAATTTGCTATCGATGCAAAATAATGTATCCTTAGCAAATTTATTTGCTATTGGAGCAAAACTGCAACTACTTGTATAAATCCATCATGATTCTTACAGCAAAATAATTTGTAGATTCAGCAAATTATATCCAGCAAATAGTGATTAGTACTCTTAGCAAATCTTTTTGCTGTCCATATAATGACGAAAAGATTTTGCTAGGCCAGAAAATTTGCTGAGCAAGCAAATTATTTTCTTCCGTGCGCTTTTCTTAGCAGCAGAATTATATTTTCTGTGTGTATTCTCGTTCTAATGTGGGCTTTTAATTAAGCCGATCAATTTTACCACCAACTCTTTTTCTTACATGTTTTAATAACAAGTTGTATTTTAGTCTCCATGTTGCCACTTCTATTGGCTGAGTCGATTAACTCAATCAAAGTTTGTGAAAAATCACCCTTTATCTTACACTCGATCTGATTTCACGACAGGTTGTTCTATCCCGGTTTTGCTCTAAGAGCGCATGGCTAAATGGCGCAGCGTATTACAAATAGTTACATCGATCTTCAGGCCGGCAACACCCCGCATTATATTCGACGATAAAATGCCCCTCAGTCGCAGCGCTTCGAGAAATATTCCGCTCGCGTATCGCGGCGAGTCGACGAGGAGAATGTTTGGGACCCGGGATTTGGAATTCTCGATTCCACGAGGACGAGCGGCTCTTCTCCAAGGGAGAGCTGTTGCTACAGCGAGGGCTACAGCCGCCGAGAAATTGGTATATACGTGCGGCGCCTACGTGTATTCGCGAGAAAGCGTCGCGAACTGTCGTGACACGGACGCGACGACGACGGAAGGGCTCACGAAGGGAGAAAGGCAGAAGAATGAAATGATCGAGTTATGCCTGATTGCCGCTTGTTGTTCCAGCTCGATAAACCGGACTCGGACCGAATTCACCCCTGCTCTCCCCAATTTCGCGAAGCCTACTGCCGCTGCCCTTTCGCAGTAATCGTCCACGAGAGGTGGAGGTCCTCAAAGACGAAGAGTGCACGATCAAGCTGGTCGATTGTGGGAGGCCGATTTCCCAACTCGCCGTGATCCTCGATTGCGATCGAATATCTCTCCCCCGCACGCGTACATGGGGAAAATAATAATAATAATAATAATTTTGCCCTTTTAATGAAATCGTCGTTACTACACGCAGAAAAAGAACTAGCTTCCAGAGCTAAAAAATAGCAGATATGTCACTGAAATAGAGATAGCTAGTGTCGATGCTAAAACCGAGGTTAAATTTATTCGCTGTTTAAACTTAGGCGCTACAGCGAGAAATATTAGCTGCTAGAAATAAATGACTGTAACAAATGATTGTAGCTGTACGGCGAACTTCTTTAATATATGCATACGATAAGAAATTTACGAATAACTGCCATTTTCTTAGCTACTTAGCGTAATATGTGTGCACGCAAATCCGCATGTCGCATATCCTACCATGTAAATCGCGATTTGTTGTCAGCAAAATCATGAGGAATGAGTTGAGCTGAGCTTCATTGGTTTAAAAGAAACTGTACTAAACCACTTGAAACCATTCGATAAAAGTTTCTATATTGAGAAAAAAGATGTCTAAAAAAAAATATTTATTCAATGGAAAGATACTAATAACATATTTTTATCTATACTGTTATGAGGCACTTTACAAAAGTAAGAAATATGCATTTCAAATAAGAATATACATTTTTTTAAAATTTTAACTTTTCACGAAAAAGCAATTATCTATTTTGATTAAACTTTATAAACTTTATAACCCATAAATAAATTTTCAAGTATTTTTTTTCAGTATAAGGAGAATAAATTCTTTCTTTGAGTACACAATAATCAGTTTTTCTCAAATTTGTGATGAGTACATTTTAAGATTACTATAAAAAAAATATTTTTGCAGAAGACAACTTAAAAGGAAGAATTATTTAAAAGAAAGAAAGAGAAATGGAGTAATCGTCTTGAAATAATGTGCATTTTTAATGTCACCTAATATATTTGTATTTCATAGCGAATATATTTGTATTTCATAGCGAATGCATCGAGGTGGTCGCATCTATCCGACACTAGCAAACTTAGTCTAATAAGGTAAAAATATCATATACCCGGATATGTATCTAAACCTAGATATTGGTATTATTTTCGTCTTTATATACAAATATTTTAATTTAAATATATATATATATAGATTAGATATTTAATAAACATAGATGTTCTATAGATTTATAGATCTATTATATACGTCTGTTAGATATTTTGTTCTATGTGGAAAGACAAAAGTTGTTAAGCTCGCATATCGCAGACAAAAGTCGGCAAGTTTGGCTTGGACGGCGTCGCGCCGCCATCGGATAGTGAGTGTTGACTGCTGTGGTCCTGCCGACGTCGAGCCGTGACTCGGCATCGGCCAAGAGTCGGCAAGCCTGGCTTGGACCGGCGTCGCGCCGCAATCGAAAAAATGACAGTCGGCTTGCCATGATACCGCCAGAGTCGGCCCATAAGTTGACATCGGGCAAGAGTCGGCAAATCGTACATGGGAGTCGTTACTTGAAACTAGTTTCATTTAAACTACTCAGATTCAATCTTAATATAAAGTGAAGGCTCCTGACCCCTCGCATTGTTTACTTCTTTTTAATGACGTCAGAAGCGAGAAAAAGCTAAAAATTCTTGCGAAATACATTGAAATAAAAATATATATCCATAAAATAACACTTGCGATTATTAAACAAAATTGCAATTAATTTAACACTTGCAATGATTAAACAAATTTGTAAAATATTCCGTGCACTCCCCTTTTGCTCTAACAATCAATAATTTATTGTAAATTAATCTGAGTAGAAATAGGTCGAAAAAAAGGTGAAGAAATAGGTCAAGAAGGTGAATTGTATGTCACGTTAATTTATAACAAATTATTGATTGTTAGAGCAAAACAGGAGTGCACGTAATATCTTACAAATTTGTTTAATCGATTGCAAATGTTACTTTATGGATATATATTTTTATTTTAACGTATTTAGCAAGAATTTTTAGCATGCATTTTCTCGCTTCTGACGTCATTAAAAAGGAATAGATAAGGCGAGGAGCCAGGAGCCTTAAGTTTAGTGTTAGATTTGAATTCTTCGATTGAATTATATGATATATGTGATATTATATCTGCAATCGTGATTTCACCCCGAAAAAGGCACACATTTAACTTTATATTGAGACCTGAATGAACGTGAGATAAATATCAAACAACGGTTATTAGTACAGGTCGAAATTTCTTGGAGTGAAATCTCACTGAAAACAAGCGAAAATTCACTCGAAGCGATAGTGGAAATACCGCCACCCGAAATTACAAGAGTAAATGTTTAATCGAAACTTAGAGTAAATACTGATCCACGCGAGTGAATGTTTAAGTTGATTAGAAAGCATTTGTTCCTGCGATAGTGAAAATAGTTTAGATTTAATGTTCAGTTTCGAATGAAAATTATCACTCTATAATTTAAAGTGGCAAATTTATTCTATACAAGTGCGATGTCACTTGAATTCGAGTGACTCTCACTCTATTTTTCCAGCAAGATTCCATTTACAGAAATTTAGAAAATATTTCGATGAATGATGAATGAATTTAGAGAGTTCTCTAAAATTCTGAATAAAGTCACATTCAGAACAAGTGAAAATTCACTCAAACCGATCATAAAAATACCGCCACTTGAAATGAATGCTTTAGAATAGATTCTAAATTTATATAAATATAGTAAATGTTTTAACTCTAGAACTCTAAACTTGGGTAAAATTTACTCAGACCAACTTAGACAGGAGAGAATTTTGAAAAATATATATTTATTGTTTTTCAGCTTCATTGAATCGCAAAAATATTAATAGAATTATATTCTATATACGAGTTCTATCCTGATTTAAAAAAGAAAAACAACATAAAATTTCGATAATTTTTTCGAGAGTCATGAGTAAAAGAAGATGAGATGAATGATCAAATTAGCCCACGCTTAAGGCTCACGTAATTTTTTAATGTCTAGGATTCTAGAATTAATCGATTCTGATGAAGTACACCAGATTCATTCTTCCATTTGAAGTGAAAATATTCACTGATCGATTCAGAGATTTCACTGTGGAGAATTCGCTCTACACGAACGAAAAGTCACTCGAATTCGGTTGACTCGTTCTACTTAACGGGTGAAATTTCACTTGAAGAAATCTCGATAGGTCCTGCTGCTAATCACGTTTCCCACGTTCAATAACGCAGCTCGATTAGTCGCAATCGGTGCGACCGTACGGGACTCAAATTTGCCCGAGTTTTACGAACTCGGTTTCCACTGACTCTCGCGATCTCTCGGGAACGCGCTCACACACGACGCTCCGGATTCCGATGAACTTTTTGACACGACGAGGTGCATCGACAAGGTGCGCCACTTGTTGGCACACGTTGTCGTCAGAGCCCGGGGGGAGATTTTTGAGCCATCGGCCGGCAAGCTCACGGTTGTCGACGACAGTTAATTCAGCGTGTAACCGTACGCGGGATCGAGTTAACGTTAAGATCAAATTGGATTTGGCGCCGGCGCTGGCCCGGCTAAAACTTAGTCATCCGGCAGGACCCTCTTAATCCGTTTACGCTCCTTCGTTCTGGATCCTGCCGTCTGCGTCTCCGCGACTACGTTGACAGAGAAATAAAGAGAACGAGGACAACGAAGAGCATAGGAGAGGAAGAGGAGAGGAAAAGGAGAGAAAGAGAGAGAGAGAGGGAGGGAAGGAGAGAAAAAAGGATCGCTCCATTGAGACGGGGATAACGTCTACGAATATCGGTTCGATGGAGGCCGAATTAAATGCGGGCGAAGGAGGAATAATATCCGCTTTCCAGAAACTGCCGACACCGTGGAATCCATCGTGAGGGGGCCAAAGGGATGATGGATTCTCGTCAGCGCTTTTCAGCAGCATGTCAATTGCACACAGAAAAAATATTTGGCATTTGTGACTATAATTGCACAGCAAATCAGCCAATTAGGTTGAGTGGTAAAAGGGCAAATGAGAGCCGGTACGCTGGTGTGCAAAGAATTGATATAATTGCAGTAATATCTGGTTATAACCGGTAACGTGATACGCTTTCCTAAACAACACTCACAGCGTGCCGACTATAATTTGCTCACTTATCATCTATTCCAATTAGTTAATTGAATATCAAGGAGCCTTGTCATTATTTTCTTGCACAATAAAATGATTATAGTCTGGAGAACCATTCACGTAATAAATATGACGTTAGTACACGAATATGACAATTAGTACACGATAAAACGCATGTTGTATTTGTGTTGAAATAGATCCGTGTAGAAATTTGTGTGCTAAATTATTAACATACAATTTATTCGTATATTAATTTAACGTACTGTCGTAGTGTTATTTCGGCTATTTTGCGTTAAGTTCCTAAAAACTCACGCCATTTCTGAGTTAAATGTGCGAATTCTTGCCGACGTATTTTGTATACAGAGATCTTTGCACGTACATAACGAAAACGACTACACGGAAAAAAATAATTTTGCTCTTTTAGCAAAATCGTCTACTGCATATTCGTAGTGACATCAGAAAAATTTAGTTGACGTAACTAATTTTACAAATTATTCGTTATCAGAGCAGAAATAGTTTCGTTGTCAGGGTAGAAAAAATTTGTTGAGTGTATTTGCTCTAAGAATCACGTTAATTTGCTATTGATGCAAAATAATGTATCCTTAGCAAATTTATTTGCTATCGGAGCAAAACTGCAACTGTTTATATAAATCCATCATGATTCTTATAATAAAATAATTTGTAGATTCAGCAAATTATATCTAGCAAATAGTAATTAGTACTCTTAGCAAATCTTTTTGCTGTCCATATAATAACGAAAAGACTAACAGAAAATTTGCTAGGCCAACAAATTATTTTTCTCCATGTATAATTTTACCGAAATTAACCAACTTTTTCTCACAGTACGAGTTGATTTGGTCCTCCGCAAAGCGATCAATTTTTGCGCAACAAGGAGCGCAGGGCGACGGCTCTCCCGATCGTTGCGAGCGCGTTGTCTCGCACACGGGAAAAAAAATAAATTTGCCAAGGATACATTATTTTGCATCAATAGCGCATTAACGTGATTTTTAGGACAAATACATTCAACAAATTTTTTCTATCCTAGCAACGAAACTACTTCTGTTCTGATAACGAATAATTTGTAAAATTAGTTACGTCAACTAAATTTTGTTGATGTCACTACGAATATGCAGTAGCAACTATTTTGCTAAAAGAGCTAAAAGAGCAAAATTATTTTTCTCCGTGTACACGGAAAAAAGATCTACTATATATGGACAACTAAACATAATTTGATGTATTAGACACTTTTTCTTTGCTGCAGCAGCCAATTTCCTTGCTATGATAACAAGAAAATCTGCTTCTGCAACAAAAAAGTAGCTAAAGCAGTAAATTATGATTAGTTGTCCATCTGTAGCAAATTTGCTGTTAGCTACTTTTCTTACTGTAGGAGCAAATTTGTTTGTTATCATAGCAAGAAAATAGGTTCCTGCAGCAAAGAAAAAGTAGCTAACACAACGAATTATGTTTAACTGTCCATATGTAGCACATTAGTTGCTGCAGCAAATCCTCTTTTTCCGTGCAGCTTCGGGCAAGTTAATTACGTCGCGACGCCGGTGCGTAACGTCGCTACGCGAATTGCTCGAGGAGTCTCCCTTAAGCCGCCGCGCGAGGGAGGCATCTTCTTCTTGTTGGCAACAAGATCTGGCCCTTTTCTCGCGCCGGGGCCACTTATCCGTAAAATTTCCGGGAGAGAAATTTCCCGCGACGATTCGCCGGGCGTTGCGGAGGCGGCTTGGAACGGACACGCCCAGCGTCGCGACGCTTTTATCGATCAACAAGAGCACGGCCGATGTACGCCAACGGCCATTTTACTTTTCCGTCGCGGCTGATACGGGAGAGGACGAAAGAGGCGGCATTGTGCACGCGCGATTCCGCACAATTTTCCGCCGGGAACTCGGTCTTTCTCTCCGTCTTTCTCTCTCTCTCTCTCTCTCTACACTTCGTAAAATATATAAATTAAAAAGAAGAAAGAAAAGAAGAGAAGAGCAAGAACCTAGAAATATTTGCGAACGTAGTTATCTTTTGCGGGACACCTGACAATCGGCGAGCGACATTTCGAAGCTTACGTTTCGCGGACCTTTTACCCGAATTCGTCGGCAAATCGATTTAATGAATTTTTAACGCGCGCGAACGCGTCACGGACCGTTCGTTTTACGAGCGCGATGAAGCGACTACCTCTCTCTCCTTTTCTCTTCCTTCTCCTCTCCCCCTCTCCCGCTCCTCTCTTTTTCTCTCTTGCGGTATCATTATCGCAACGTCCGCGGCCAGGGTTGTATTAGACCCTTAAGTAAGACTACTAAGAATTATAGATCGGCGCGGTATCTCGCTACGTATACGGCGTTATCATATTTATGGGAGGCGTCCTGAGCGCGCGACATGAAAACCGCATCTATCGGCGCGCATATTTTTAAATACTAATTCGCGCTCTACCGCGCTGGTGGCGGCGGCCGAGCCTCCTGTGAGCTTCATTCAAAGATACGCGAACTCCGGCCACTCTCTCCGCGCCCAGCTTATCCCGCAAGCTCCCCGAGAGACATGGACGACATCGAGGCGGTTTGCGCGCCCCGATCAAAGTGATCGCCGCGATCCTCGATCCATGCAAATGGCTCAATAAGGAGCTCTCACACACAACCCCACAAACTTTTATTTCTCCCGTTTCGCGCCCTCACGCAGCGCGCCCCCGATCGACATTCATTGTCACCCCTAAGTTTCGTTCCTTCCCGTCGGACGTGTACAATGAAAAAAGATTTCGTAACGAGTACTAAAATCTGACAGTTGTTGCTAAATTATTCAGTCAAATAATGCGGGCCAATACGTAAAGTGATAATTAGAAAATAATTTAGTTAAATAAAGCAAATATATAGTTTTCAGAATCAACATTTGGTTGTTTAAACTATACATTTAGGCCATTAAATTAAATTCTGGAAGTTAATGTCAAATCTTAGCAGTAGAAAATGAGATATTTGGTAACTATTACACTGAGGGAAAAATTATTTTAAAATCAACAAATATTTTTTTTATGGGTGCCATTAACATATTTACTTAAATCTAAATTCTCTTTATTTAAATCAAATATTGTTTACCTGATTTAAGTAAACAATATTTGATTTAACTAAAGAAAATTTAGATTTAAATAAATATGTTAATGGCACCCATCAAAGTAATATTTGTTGATTTTAAGGTAATTTTTTCCTCAATGTACAAAAGCTTGTACCCGAGATAAAAATTGTGTTTTAGGTAGTTTTTTATTTTACTTAAAAAATCTCATCGTATTACTTAAACTATTTTAAGACATCTATATTTTTTTTACTTTTTATATCAATGCTTTTTATCGCTTCATACGTGAAGTTCCGTCTGTGGTGTGGTTTTATTCGATCCAGCACTTATGCTTTCTCAAATCCACTCACCGATGCTTTATCTCATAATCGGACAAAAACTGGTGAGTCCTATAAAAAATTTGTGTAAAATTACATCTATTATAGTGGGTAATTTTGAGACCAACTATTATAGATGTAAATTTATACACGTAATTATCGCATAAAAATATATTTATATAGACGAAAGACACATTTTGATATGTGTGTAAATTTACAACTATAATACTTGGTCTCATAATTACATGGAAATTTAAACAAATTTTTTTAGAGTGTACGAGCTATGACGATATCTTTGTATTCACACGCAAAAAAAAACTAGTTTCCAGAGCTAAAAAATAGCTGTGGCAAATAAGATATGTCACTGAAATAGGGACAGCTAATGTCGATACCACAGAAGCTAAATTTATTCGCTGTTAAACTTAGGCGTTCTTAGCGAGAAATATTAGCTGCTAGAAACAAATGACTGTAGCAAATGATTGTAGCTGTGCGGCAAACTTCTTTAACATATGCATACGATATGAAATTTAGAAATAACTGTCATTTTCTTAGCTACTTGAAATAATGTGCATTTTTAATGTCACCTAATATATTTATATTTAATAGCGAATGCATTTTAGCTGTCATAGCCAATTCTTAGCAGTGACAGCTAAACGATTAGCCTTTTGACTAAGTTTGAATCAGCTACCATTAAGCTGATATTACTAAGACATTTTTTTGCGTGCATGCTTATAATATATCCTTATAACTTTGGCAATGCCACGTTTACTAGCAAATATTTGCCAGCAAATATTAAAACAACTCAACAGCAGTCGGTATGCGCCAAACATCAATAGGTGATATATATATATATATATATATATATATATATATATATATATATATATATATA
>NW_022639499.1:739687-741559 GCF_010583005.1 Odontomachus brunneus
ACATCGGATGGTGATTTTCAATTTCACCTTGACCTTGACCTTCAAGGTCATTTGAAGGTCAAATTGAATTTTTAAATAGAAACCCCTATTTTTGACCCCGGATTCGGAAAGAGCGCAAAATTTTACGTTTAGATGGATACTTGAGGCTCTTCTTTGGAATGACCTTCAGAGGTTATTTCAAGGACAAGATATTTGAAATTACGCAATTTAATAAGGTAAACCCTAGTAATAATAATGATTCTTGCCTTAATCGGCTGGTTTCTCTATGGTCTTGCCTTAATTGGCCGGACCAAAATAGGGCCCTAAAATCCATTCTGCTACGTCCTCGCCGTGGGCCCTGGACATCGATGTATGTATTATGTCGATGACTGAACGCAGGCTCTAGTGAACAATTTTATTTTATACAAATGACTACTAATTCAAATATTTTAAAAAACAAATCACGATTAATTTTGGTTTTCAGGTCATGCTAGACTTGTAAGCGGTTCGACCTTGAAATGATCTTTAAAGGTCATTCCAAAGAAGAGGTGCGTAATTTCAAATATTTCGTCCTTGAAATAACCTCTGAAGGTCATTCAAAAGAAGAGCCTCAAGTACTCATCTAAACGTAAAATTTTGCGCTCTTTCCGAATCCGGGGGAAAAATAGGGGTTTCTATTTAAAAATTCGATTTGACCTTCAACTGACCTTGAAGGTCAAGGTCAAGGTAAAATTAAAAATCACCATCCGATGTCCTCCTCCGAACCCAACAACTTTTGTAAGGGTTATTTTCGGATTGGTGGCTTCCCTGACGAGATATTCAGGTGCGTAATTTAAAATGGGACACCCGTTATGTATATATATATATATATATATATATATATATATATATACATAAACATAAGTACACTCATTTGCATTGATGCTATACCATTTATCAGATCGATAGTCAGAAAGTTTCGACCAGCTGTGTCCGTTTCTAGCTGATCGTTTTTCGTGACTGTTGATTCATCCAGCAAGCAAGAATGTGTCAAAATAGAAATGACATTTTGACAACTTTTCGTGTTAACATTTTACTTTAATATTTTCACGCTATTTTCTCTCACTATTTGATAAGCGCTCCAGAATATTAATAAACATTCTACTTTATTATATTCGAAAAAAATATTTTAAGTAAAAAAAATATTTAAAAGTATTTTTTATTTACTTTTAACATTCTTACTCTTTTTCCACTGATTGCGCGTTACACGTGAGCGGATAACCTTCTGTTAAAAACACATATGTAAGAAACGTCAAGCTGTCAAAATGTCACTTCTGTTTTGACACATTCCCGCTTGCCTGATGAATCAACAGTCATGAAAAACGATTAGAAACGGGCACGGATGGTTGAAATTTTCTAGTGATTATCAATCTAGTGAATATATATAGTATATTCATCAATGCAACTGAGTGTACAGTTGATAGTCACCAAATATTTCGTTGCCTAGTATCCAGCTGATACTGTTTGACAAGAGAGTTTGAAATCCGAATTTTGTACAATAACAAAGCTGAACCAAAATGAATGTGTTGTCAAATTTAACACACATACACACACATCATACAAGATTGTATTAATAGTCCAAGGAACATTATTAGATATAAAAATTATATCTCGCACGTGCGAGATTAGATTTTAAAGCCAGCACATTCATAATTGTAAACTTTTGTTGATAACATAATCAATTACAAAATCGTATTTATGACTCATTATTCAGTACTTTGTTGACTAATGTTCCTTATATAAAATAATGTCGATAAGTATAATAGATAATACACTCTCTTAAAGTGAATCAGTGAATAGTCACTGATATCAGTTATAAGTAGAGGAAGGTCGGGTAGTAGCGGACAGCAGTTA
>NW_022639499.1:741569-741662 GCF_010583005.1 Odontomachus brunneus
TCGCTGTCTGCTACTATCCAACCTTTCCTTATAGCATTGAGCGCTTTCAGTGCTATACTTATAACTGCAATCAGTGTATATTCACTGTTTTCA
>NW_022639499.1:741672-781854 GCF_010583005.1 Odontomachus brunneus
GAAGGTCGGGTAGTAGCGGACAGCAGTTAGTATCGGACAAAAGTTGTTTCAAGCATTTGCCGCTGAAGGCAGCACCTGTGAAACAATCGGCGTGTTGACTGAAGGAGTTGACTACCTCACTCCTTCAGTCAACACGCCGATTGTTTCACAGGTGCTGCCTTCAGCGGCAAATGCTTGAAACAACTTTTGTCCGATACTAATCGCTGTCTGCTACTATCCAACCTTTCCTTATAGCATTGAGCGCTTTCAGTGCTATACTTATAACTGCAATCAGTGTATATTCACTGTTTTCAGTGGTGTTTGACTGATTCACTTTAAGAGAGTAAGATAATGAATTATCGGAAATTAATGAAGTTATATTTGTCAAATAACGACGGAATGTGCCAGCCTAAATTCCAACTCAAGTAAATTCATGAAATGTCCGTTAAAACCTTCCGTATAATAAATGATTCGACACACCTTGAAAATATATGATGTATTGTTGCCCGCGTCCTCGACTCCTGCATCTTTCATCCTGGCGCAGCATCCTGGTTGCTCCAACGTGACGCCTGACACTGACACTCGCGCAGATACGATTCGATCGAAGATACGCATATTAAATAACGCGATGTTGATAAGAATCTGATTAAGTATTTCAATAGCCGGCGAAATATTTTAATCACCTGAGAGAGGAATGATAAATAATGTATCGGTGCTCGTTGTGTATCGTCGTGTACTCGTATTGGTCGGTTCGAAATGTAATGAACATCCACAAAAGCGTACGATGCACGAAGATATATTTGATCACCTTGAAGATCTGGAATGTTTTGATTGTTGTGATCATTCGACGTTCGATAACCAACAACGACTGTTGACGATTGATAAGAGGGGATAAGTTTACCTTTCTTGGGTTGTTTTGATATTCTTATGCGTCACATATTTCTTTCCACTCTCTAAATTTTTTCAAGTGGAAAGTGGCAGTATTCTTTCATTTAAAACAACAATGAACTCTTTAAATTTTCTGGAGTGAAAAGTGGCGATAGTAAAAATACTGCCACTCGTAATCGCAAGAGTGAATGCTCCGCTCAAAATCAGAGTGGATTCTGACTCCGTACGAGCGGATGTTTTAATCGACCGAATATGTTCTTCTGACAGTGTAACGCATCAGATTCACTCTTCAGTTTTCAGTAGAAATATTCACTCAACGACTCAGAGTGGATAATTCGCTCTATAGGAGCGAAAGATGACTCGAGTGACTCGGCTGTCCCTCCGCTTTCCAAATGAAATCTCACTCCAGGAAATTTAGGGAGAAGATACTCGATATTACAAGGGTGAATGTTTCACTTAAGATTTTGACTATTAATAACTATCAATATTATGACTATTAATTAGATTGGATTCTGACTGCATATGAGCGGACGTTTCAATCGATTGAATATGGTTTTTTGGCGATGGAAGGCGTCAGATTTACTCTTCAATTTCGAGTAAGAACATTCACTCAACGACTCAGAGTGAAGAGTTCACTCTACAGGAGCGAGAAATAACTCAAATTCGAGTGAAATTTCACTCTAAAAAATGAAGAGAGTATTTATAATTGAGCGTTATATGACATTGTATTGCAAAATGTTTCTGCTTTTTGCAATAATTGAATTCTCGTCGGTGTAATGTTAATTAACATACGTTTCTCCGATTGAATCATATCTATGCGAGCGTCAATGCCACGAGCTAGTATTCAGTGTGTCATAAAAGGACAGCCAGGAGCAGAATGCTGAATCAGGAAGACAAGACGGAGGATGTAGGACGCAAACAAAGAATACATCGTGTATTTCCGGATGTATTGAGCGGCACAATGTTGTCGCGACATGAATAAATAATAGACGTATATACATATCTATTGTATGTGCCCTCTAAATTCCTTGGGGCAAAATTATACACGAAAAAATGGAATGACAGCTGAGTCACTTGGAGTGATTTCCCGCTCTTATGCAGAGAATTCTTTCGCTCTATATCGTGTACGAAAAAAAGATTTGGTTGAATTAACCAAATATCTGGTCGAATATGAACGATCCGATTCCGATTGAAGTAACTCGAATTCTGTTTAAGTCAACCAAAAATCTTGTTAACTTAACAGAATTGTTAACAGAATTCGGGTTACTTCAATCGGAATTTCTGGATCGTTCATACACGGAGAAAAATAATTTGCTGGCCCAGCAAATTTTCTGCTGGTTTAGCAAAATCTTTTCGTTACTACACTGAGAGAAGAATTTAGTAAATATTATCAAAATTTGGTTACTATTACTAAATGGTAGACGTAAATATAGCGGGCCAAAGCTATGGCAATACTTATTAATTAATTTAGTTCTGTAAAATAAATTATTTATTTGACAGAAGTAAAATTTATTTGATTCCAGAATATATTTGGTAAATAAAACTTATTGAATAGTTGAGCAAAATAAGCGATTTTGTAATAGTTACAAAATTTTTGGTAGGTTCAACCAACCATCTGTAATAATAGATATTGAAACGATGTAATAGCTGCAAATGAATGAATTTTTCGTTGTGCTACAACAAAACATACTTATACTGATAACAAAATAGAACTCGTACCTACTGAATTTTTTACTACATGGGATATAACAATTTCATAACAATTATCAAATATCTGTTCATAACTGTAATATATTTCATATTAAATATTTAACATTAAATAACTATTACTAAATTATTTAATTGATGTTACTGTGAATGCAATTACGTCATACTCCCAATCTATTAAATATTTGGCAATTATTATCATATTTAGTATTAGTTACTAAGGATCCAACGAATTTCTGTAATTAAATGCAGTTTGTTATAGTTACCAGTCTTTTCTCTCAGTGTATATGGACAGCAAAAAGATTTGCTAAAAGTACTAATTACTATTTGCTGAATCTACAAATTATTTTGCTATAAGAACCATGATGGATTTATATAAGCAGCTGCAGTTTTGCTCCGATAACAAATAAATTTGCTAAGGACACATTATTTTGCATCGATAGCAAATTAACGTGATTCTTAGGACAAATACACTCAACAAATTTTTTTATTCTGGCAACAAAACTACTTCTGCTCTGTTAACGAATCATTTTGTAAAATTAGTTACGGCAACTAAATTTTTTCGTTGTCACTACGAATATGCAATAGCAACGATGAGTTTGCTAAATGAGCAAAATTATTTTTCTCCATGCGATTACTCCAAATTAATTCCACAAATTAATTCCAAAAATTTTCCTATGTCACTACAAATATGCAGTAGCAACGACGACTTTGCTAAAAGAGCAAAATTATTTTTCTCCGTGTAGTTATATTATTACCTATTAACGCATATACAAAAGAATATATACTGCATGCTTCTTAAAAAAGGTCGCATCGCGATACACAATTTCATAAAACGCACATCCCTATTAATCAGGCGATTCGACTCCGACTTGCGGGCATATTAAAACACGCGCGCCTCGGGCGAGGTGAGGATAATCGCATCGTTCTCTTTCTCTCTCTTCCTCTCCTCTCTCTCTCTCTCTCTCTCTCTCTCTCTCTCTCTCGACGGCGAACGATCATCGATAAGATTACGGTCGACATGCTCGCGTGGGATCGGTCGGTTCAGCCGGGACGAAGTCAGTTCGGGCGGCGGCTGAAACGCGACGGAGGTCGCAGAGAATACCCGAGGACAGGAGCGTGCAAGCCCGATATTATATTACGTAATAGCACAGAAAGCCACGTGTCGGCGTTCGGAGCCCCGGAATGAAATTCATTTGGAACAGCGCGCCCCGAATCTCTCGATTGTCGACTGCGGGGCGCGCGCTGGAAAGAGGGGCTCGAGATACGCGTCGCTCTACACGTAGCTACGTGGGTTTCATCCCTCTCGAGTCAACAGTCACAATGCGCCGCACCCCGCAACACGGTGGTACTGAGCCTTAATCCGATTATTCCTTTCGAATCGGCGGGCACACGGCCGACGTGAGCACGTGAGCCTTCGTCGTCGTGTCGACGGTTTTATGTCGCCGTTAACACCGCGAGACACTTTACACGAGAGACAGAGGCATAAAAATAGGGCCAAATAGGAAGTCACGAAAGAATTTCCTCCACGATACAGAGTAAAAGAATCCCCTCCACACGGAACAAAAGGTTTGGTCGAATTAACCAAATATCTGGTCGAATACGCGGGGAAAAATAATTTTGCTCTTTTAGCAAAATCATTGTTGCTACTGCATATTCGTAATGACATCAAAAAAATTTAGTTGACGTAACTAATTTTGCAAATTATTCATTACTGGAACAGAAGTGGTTTTGTTGCCAGGATAGAAAAAATTTGTTGAATGTATTTGTCGTAAGAATCACGTTAATTTGCTATCGATGCAAAATAATGTATCCTTAACAAATTTATTTGCTATCGGAGCAAAACTGTAACTGCTTATATAAATCCATCATGGTTCTTATAGCAAAATAATTTGTAGATTCAGCAAATTATATCTAGCAAATAGTGATTAGTACACTGGGAGAAAAATTATCTAAAAATCAACAAATATTTCTTTGATGGGTGCCATTAACATATTTATTTTCATTAACATATATATATATATATATAAATTCTCTTTATTTAAACCAAATATTGTTTACTTAAATCAGGTAAGCAATATTTGATTTAAATAAAGAAAATTTAGATTTAAGTAAATACATTAATGGCACCCATAAAAAAAATATTTATTGATTTTTAGATAATTTTTCTCTCAGTGTATCTCAGCAAATCTTGCTGTCCATATAATAACGAAAAGATTTCGCTAAACCAGCAGAAAATTTGCTGGACCAGCAAATTATTTTTCTCCGTGCAACAAATTAATGCAATTTTTATATTCAACGTATAAAATATATCAGAAACATTTAAAATACTGTTTAATAACGACACACTATCCACCGAATTTCAATGCAGATTACAGAAGAGAGTCATTACAGTGTGACATTTTTTTATTCTAAAGAATCGGTAACCGCAGTTGTGTCGCGTAGTAGCAAAACAGTGCTCGACGTCCCGTGATTGTAAAAGAAAAATCGGTTTACGTCTCTCCTTCCCCCTTCTCCATCACTGTCACTACTTTTTCTCTTTGTATCTGTTGTCGCGCGTTGAGATGATTTTCGTGCGTTCGGAGAGCGTGACTCGATTTCCAGAGCTCGCGGTCGCGCACGCCGTGGAAACTGACAATCGACAATCGACGAAAGACGATTTTATCGGCGTCGCATCTCGCGTCGCTAATTATCGCGAATATTGTCGGCGTGCGCGAGCCGCTGCGCGCCGCACCGCGCCGCGCCGACCGCATCACGCTGAATCATCCGAGCGGCTTTATTAAGCTCCGATGCACCTGCGATCGAGGCGGAAGCGATGCATTCCCATGAAATCCTGCCACCCGCAGGAAACGACGCGTCCTCGTACGCGTAAGGACGCATCACGGCTTACGTACAGGGAAGAAGACCAACAAGAAGAAACGAAGAGACACGACGTGTACGTCCGCTGAGTTTCTTCGGCTGAAATTCCACGAAAATAGTATGACAGCCGAGTCACTCGAATTTGAGTGATTCTTCATTCTTGTTTCGGATTCGTCTTTTGTTCGTGGGGACATACTTACTCTTAAAGTGAATCAGTGAAACATCATTGAAAGCAGTAAATATACACTGATTTGCAGCTAAATAACAGCACTGAAACTGCTCAGTGCTATCTTTATAACTGATATCAGTGACTATTTCACTAATTCACTTTAAGAGAGTAGAACGGAAACGATTGAAGTGAACACAAAAGTCTTATACCGTTTTGCGATATTCGCAATAAATCTTGAGATGTTAATTGAAGACGATTGATGAATGATCACGCGCGATATGGTAAATGAGCTGTAGTGGCGATGTGTGCTGTCGTGTGCTTGTACTTTAGATCAAACTGAACAAAAAAGTCCTGTATCACTTTGTAAATAACCACGTAGATTTTTAGTTATTAATGAAAGAAAATTGTTACATGATTGTGCGCGATATAGCAAATTTTCTTTAAGGCCCCTCGCATTGTTTATCTCTTTTTAATGATATTAGAAGCGAGAAAATATATGCTAAAAATTCTTGTAAAATACGTTAAAATAAAAATATACATTCATAAAATAACACTCGCAATCGATTAAACAAATTTGTAAGATATTTCATGCACTCCCCTTTTGCTCTAACAATCAATAATTTGTCGTAAATTAACGTGACATACAATTCATCTTCTTAACCTATTTCTGCGCTTATTTCTATTCAGATTAATTTACAATAAATTATTGATCGTTAGAGCAAAAGGAGAGTGCACGGAATATCTTACAAATTTGTTTACTCGACTGCAAGCGTTACTTTGGATACATATTTTTATTTCAATGTATTTCGCAGGAATTTTTAGCATGTATTTTCTCGCTTCTGACTTCATTAAAAAGAGATAGACAATGCCAGGAGGCTTAATTAATATCTAAAAATCTATACAGTCATTTGCAAAATGATAGAGGGATTTTTTGTTCAATTTCACCTAATGTATAAGTGAATATATAGCATACAGCATCTCTACAGTACATTTCACACCATATCACGCGTGATCATTCACTAATCTTCTTTAATTAATATCTCGAGATTTATTACGAATATCGCAAAACGGTAGAGTTTCTCAGGAGTGCAAGAGGAGAAGAGGCCCGTACTGAGAGAAATTATCCGATAAAAAATTAACAAACGGATACCTCTGATCAAAATAACGATGAATTTTTATATCTGATTAGGATATCCAATTAAATTTAATCGAATACTTCCGATTATAATAGCATTTCATCAAATAAACCGACCAAACAATTATGAACCGATATTTCTCATCGGATGTTTCCTGATCGGGAACGAAAATTCATGAGTATTCATGAATATTATCAATTGGTATCAAGTACATTTTCTCATAAGTGAAACTTGGTTCAAAAAAGATTGGAAGATATGTTTGGAGGCAGAACGCATCAATCTTCACCCCCACGTCGTTGCTATTTTCCGTGGGAGCTGGACTAACAAAGTCTCCAGCGTAATCACACGGAATGTAAGTCAATCGTCGATCTCTTGGGGGGGAAAGAGTACAAAAGGAGTAGCGTGTAAGGTAAAAAGCGCTGCTCTCAAATCGAACCCACCGGCATTCCCATTCGATGACGAGACGACGACCTGTGCTATTACAGGTGAGCGGGCATCGCCGGCATGCGCTACCAAAACTCCACGGCGCGTTATTGTACCGTAACCCTTGTCATCGGCTGTTCTCATGCATCAATAATCGTAGTGACCCACGTAACTCGTGCTTGAATTCGGAGTTCTGCGCCGGAACAACGTGAAGCACACGGAAATCGGCTCGCGCGTCTTAAGGGGATGCTGAAGCTGAGAGAAAAATGTATGATATTTGGAACTATAATGGCATAGTAAAAAGATTATAGTTAGAAATATAATTTTTATAGTAAATGTTACCATATTATTTAATATTTACAATATAAGCATAGTATAACTGACCCGTATAAAATGTTTACCAAGAATTATAATTATTTGAAATAAAAAATATAGTAAGGTAGCAAATATTGAATGGTAAGAGAAATTAACTATTTTATATAGTTAATACAATTGGAATATTTGACAAATATAGGTACATGTAACTATATTCCCAAAAGGTGCTTTACCATATATATAGAATAATAAGATGGTGACTATAAATCTGTGTTCATTCTACTATATCTTCATGTTTAGATGAACTATAAATATATGTTTGAGGCCAAAACGAACTATAAAATATAGTGAGATTATAGTTATTCCAACTATTTTTTTCTCTCAGTGTGAAAACTTTACCGACAGAACACCTTTTACTGCAAAGTTCACATCGTATTAGTTATACAGAATTACAAATGCTTTTGCGCAGTAGAAGTATGTGCAAAAATAAATAGGAGCATTGCTCGATATGTGACGAAAACGAACAAAAAATTTTTTATGTAAAATCTCAAGCTGGCAGTTAGCGTAATATTTGCCTAATCCAAAAGTTTTGCAGCTTGTACATATCGAAAGTCCCGAACAGAAAAATTTTGAAGAACATTGCTCTACCTTCGCATCTGCATTTGGAAACTTAAGGATATCGGAAAAGTTTGCAGAAAGATTTCTACACATATATGGTTGGGTTTTCCATTGAATATGGTAAAACAAAGTAACACACATTCATGTAAGTTCTGTATATACAAGAAATATGAAAAGGATCGTGTAATTATGTTAGTGACGATCGTCTCTGCATTATCGACGTTGTTCGAGTTCGTTATCGACTCCAGCATCTCCTTAAGGGGATGCTGAAGCTGAGAACTTTAATATTTGCCTAATATTTGCCTAATCCAAAAATTCCGCAGCTTGTACATACCGAAAGTGTGGATGTTCCGAACAGAAAAATTTTGAAGAACATTGCTCTACCTTCGCATCTGCATTTGGAAACTTAAGGATATCGGAAAAGTTTGCAGAAAGATTTCTACACATATATGGTTGGGTTTTCCATTGAATATGGTAAAACAAAGTAACACACATTCATGTAAGTTCTGTATATACAAGAAATATGAAAAGGATCGTGTAATTATGTTAGTGACGATCGTCTCTGCATTATCGACGTTGTTCGAGTTCGTTATCGACTCCAGCATCTCCTTAAGGGGATGCTGAAGCTGAGAACTTTAATATTTGCCTAATATTTGCCTAATCCAAAAATTCCGCAGCTTGTACATACCGAAAGTGTGGATGTTCCGAACAGAAAAATTTTGAAGAACATTGCTCTACCTTCGCATCTGCATTTGGAAGCTTAAGGATATCGGAAAAGTTTGCAGAAAGATTTCTACACATATATGGTTGGGTTTTCCATTGAATATGGTAAAACAAAGCAACACACATTCATGTAAGTTCTGTATATACAAGAAATATGAAAAGGATCGTGTAATTATGTTAGTGACGATCGTCTCTGCATTATCGACGTTGTTCGAGTTCGTTATCGACTCCAGCATCTCCTTAAGGGGATGCTGAAGCTGAGAACTTTAATATTTGCCTAATATTTGCCTAATCCAAAAATTCCGCAGCTTGTACATACCGAAAGTGTGGATGTTCCGAACAGAAAAATTTTGAAGAACATTGCTCTACCTTCGCATCTGCATTTGGAAGCTTAAGGATATCGGAAAAGTTTGCAGAAAGATTTCTACACATATATGGTTGGGTTTTCCATTGAATATGGTAAAACAAAGCAACACACATTCATGTAAGTTCTGTATATACAAGAAATATGAAAAAGATCGTGTAATTATGTTAGTGACGATCGTCTCTGCATTATCGACGTTGTTCGAGTTCGTTATCGACTCCAACATCCCCTTAAGCGCGTCTAAAGCGATATTCTGAATTTGATTCGCCGAGAAACGTCGTGCTTTCCAGGTAGGGTTACGTTTATTTTGGCGATAGGACGCTTAAAGGAGAGATAATTCGTGAGTACATCGCGCTTGGGTAGATCGATCTTCTCGCACCTGTACAATCATCGCTGTGTTTTCCCTAATATTTGATCGTCCCTGTTGACAGAAGTGTGTTTCGTTTCATACAACACACACGCGCATACACGCTGCTTTTTATCACGTGTGAGTAAACATGCTATATTATTAGTTATCGCAATTTTTAACTCGGTCGAACATGTAAAAAGTATCGAGTCGTTTTTAAATCGCATGCCGTTTATTCGCGGTAAAGTATTTAATATTTCACCGTGTTCACTTTATTTTTATCTTTTACTAAATATTGACGTTAGACTTTAACAAGAATATTAAACATTGGAATTCTGTCAAAGTACCGGCGAAACAAATTTTTTCAAGTAATTTTGCTTGAGTTTACAACAAAGGATAATTTAAGTTTTTGTTGAATAACCCGAAAACGGAACTTTTCAATTCGTCGAAGAAACAAAAATTGACGACGCACACGGAGAAGATATTGTAGCCAAAATTACATTGAAATTATAACTTTTGTCACAATATTTTTCGTAAAGCTTGAATTATATTGAAATTATAATATAAATTACTATAGAAATGATATAAATTTGATATAAATTTGATATAAATTTGATTACTATAGAAATGATATAATATAAATTTGACAATCTGCGATATACGATATAAGTAACATCCAAACAATTACAGTAATTTTGTAGTACAAAGTCAAATGTGCGTAATATTTTCAAAAAATTTCAATTTCAGTCAGAATCCTCTGTATAGCCTGAAATTACAAAAGTTTTGTTGGAATTTTTACTACAATATATTTTTTCTGTAAAAGCAGGAGAGACAAATTAAGAGAGCACGAGGGAGAGAGAGCGAGAGATTCAGCAAGAGAGAGAGAGAGAGAAAGAAAGAAAGGACTGAAGTTCTGTGCCTGACTTTGGTATTCGATTTTAATGAAGTATCATAGGCAGCATTTACTAAATCTAATCGAATGTCAATGTCAAGTGCAAATGTGCGGAAAAAACGTCTCGTGTTTCCGAGATATTCAAATTTTAATTATTGGACGAGTCGCTTCGCCCCAATCCCAATCACCCAATTGTGTTGAATATTAATGGCGACAATTTGTTCGTAAGACTAATGTAGATCCTTTCGAAGATATCCTTTGTGCAACCCAAAATGCTTATTCTTCATAGAAAAATAGGATAGAATAGTTTATGTATCAAAAAGAAAATGAGCTCGTTTGATTTCTTGTTTTATTTATTTTTTTTTATATATTTGACTTTGATTTTGATACATTAGTATTTATAATCTTGTAAGACATTAATAAAATAAAACATCAGCAAAATATTTTTGAATTCCGGTCTTTTTACATGGAAATTTGAAAAATTGATCATTTAGCCACATAATTACAGCCAGATAAGTTAAATGTTTCGAAAACAAAACGTTTCTGCACATTCGCATTTGTGACATTCGGGTACATTTAATAAACGCTACATACTTGTAAAACTTCATTAAAATCGGACCAGAATCGAATACAGACTCTTATCAAAACATGAGAGAAAGAAAAAGAGAAAAAGATAGAGAAAGAGAAAGAGAGAGGGAAGAGGAGAGGAGAGAAGAGAGAGAGAAGAGGAGAGGGGAGAGAGAGAGAGGGAAAGGGAAAGGGAGAGGGAGAGGGAGAGAGAGAGAGAGAGAGAGAATGCACGGAATATGCGAGGAAGTTCGTAGGGCGAGGGTTGGTTTCGGTAAGGTCGAGCACAGTTTTGACGATAACGAGCGGATTTGCAATCACGACTATATTGTGCAGGATCCTGCTGTTAGCTAACTTCAAGAGGGATGAAACACAGGCGCCCTGAGATCACAGAGCAGGAAGCTGAATAGGATGCGGACGGAGGATGAGAGAGCGTCGGCTCTTCGTTGCCGTCGCAATCGCGTCCGTCCTCGCACGGTGTGTGCAAACGCGAAATATTCAAACTCACGCGAAACTACAGGCAAACGTTTGTTTCTTTTGTCACGTGTTTTCGCAGTCCTCGAGCTTAATTAGCGAGGCACGGTCGATCTCGGAGCCGGCCCGTCGTTGGAAAATTGTTCGCGATTCCGTCTGGGAAAAAGTTGACTACGCCGAAGATTGATCAAAGAGTGCGCGGATGAAAGGGGGGAGAGACACGATGAATCCGGAATCTTGTATATATCGCGCCGTAAAGACTTCCCTCAAGTTTCCCCGGGCTGATTTTTCCGAGGTGATGTCTCGGGGAAGGAGGGGAGGATGGAAAAGGCTCCCGACCGCTATCAGACAGGATTAAAGACCTGGAGATCTACGTCGAGAAGAGTGCGGGCATGTACTCGCGACAATTGTTAAGGTTTAACTTTTTAAGCCATAGTGGGGGACGCCATAGCGTCCTATTTTTCTTTCAGTGATTTTAACTGATTCATCGGCAGACACAGTCGATTATATTATTATCATACACCTTCAAAAATAAAAAATAAAAAATATAAAAATATAAAAATTAAAAATAATTTGTATGTGTTTAATATTGTCAAATTATTATAAGCAAATAAAAGCAAACAAGCACGGACAAAAGTTATTTTAGGATTAACTATTACGAATTGATATATGAAAACATTGACGGTTTATTAAGAATAGTTAACAGTATTTTACACGTTCTTTTCAAAATTTTCTGTAAAACTCTATTTTTTAAACTATTAAAATATTAGTAATGTTTGTTGCAAGTTTCTTGTCGAAAATGCAAATATCTCTTTTTCATATCAAGAAAATATCTTTTTCCGATTAATATTAAAAGCAAGATTGTTAATTATGAAAACTTATAGAGTCACCATATTAGACCCGCCATTTCGAATTTTTATTTTTTGTCAAATTCGTCAGCAACCCCGAAATTTTCTGTATGCCAAATTCGAAGAAACTTCACCGAGAAATAAAATGTATAGCTCGAGAAGTTACGGTAAATATATCAGTGCCTAGATACTAATAACACTGATATTTAATTCTTATTGTTTTGGTTTTTAACTACGAATATATTTAAACTTTCAATATAGAATATACATACATCAGAGTGTCTGCAAATTATCGATACACCCGTCGTGTGCAGATGGAACTCATCAAACTGAACAAAAACTCCTCTACCATTTTGTAAACAATCTCGTAAAGTTCATAATTATTAAAGAGATGAATAATTACGCGCAATATGGTACAAATGAGCTGTGATGGCGACGTGTCTGTCGTCGTATGCTTGCAGGTCAACATTCATTAGGATATTAGATTAAACTGAACAAAAGAGTCCTCTACCATTTTCAGAATGACCACGTAGATTTTTAGTTATTAATTAAGGAAGATGAGTGTATTATCGCGCACAATCATGCAGCAATCTTCCTTAATCAATAACTCAAAATTTTACGTGGTCGTTTGCGAACTTGTGGAGAAATTTTGTGTTCAGTTTGATGAGAGATCTGCTTGCACACAGCGGGTGTGTCAATAATTGTTAGAAATTCTATATATGGAATATATGCATATATTCGACTTTAAAGGTTTAAACATTTTTAAAAACTAAGATAACAATAATGTCCAGAGTTAGGTGTTACGAGTATTGGTACTTTTACCTTACTCTCTTAAAGTGAATCGGTGAATAGTCACTGATATCAGTTATACACTGTAAAAACTGATGTGTTAAATTTAACATTTCATGTATCCCAAATCATCCACTCTCATTTATGTGTAAATTTAACACAAAACAAATGTGGCAAGAAGTAACAATATGTAAAAAATTAACACAAGAATTTAACACTTGAATACCGTTAGAAATCACAGTTTGTGTTAAATTGACATATGTATAATGTTAAATTAACTAAAATAAAACGTTATTTTAACATTTAAGAGAAGTATTAATTTTGGATGAAATGAAAATGTTAAATTGACAGAATCTATGTCTGACATATTAAATATGTCAATTTAACGCAACCTGTGACTCCTAACGGTACTCAAGTGTTAAATTCTTGTGTCAATTTTTTTCCATATTATGCGTGTTACTTTTTAACACATTTGTATTAAATTTACACATAAATGAGAGTGGATGATTTGGGACACATAAAATGTGTTAAATTTAACACATCAGTTTTTATAATGTAAGTATAGCACCGAGCACTTTTTAGTGCAACACTTATAACTGCAAATCAGTGTATATTCACTGTTTTCAGTGATGTTTTCACTGATTCATCTTAAGAGAGCACCAATTGCGCGGGCAGCCAAGGTTGCGGTTACATCTCTTATCGCACCCGGCGACCGGTGCGACTGTTTCGCGTTGACCATGTAAACGGCGGGAGGCGGAAGAAGGGGGAGGGGGGCACGTGGTTAAACACGCGCCTTGGCCGGGCGAGAGGCAGCGAACCGGATTTTTTACAATGTCCCCGCTGTTTGCACAGCAGGTGGTTAGAATGCGAGGTGACACGCTAGGCTGCTTTCTCGAATTTTATTCTTTTACGGGAGCTCGAGGCCTCAGGTGACAATGGCAGGCCTACGGTTCTCCTCGGGTTCATGTGGCGCATCCCTCGACGAATTCGAGCAGGTCTGCAGGCAGACGATCATTCTAATGATAATAACGTGTCGATACATACGGGGAAAACAAGTATCGAAAATTTCCAGAAAACCACGAACAGAAAGCCGGTGAAAACAGTCCCCCAATTCTGTGTGAAGTTTCGAAGAAACGGAGAGAGGAAAAGAGATTATCGGGGCTGACCGAAACATGCTGTCGTGGTAATGCTGCTGAAAAACTAATATCTGAATTTTCCAGATAATATTTGAGTAACCAGGTACAAAATTTGGTCAAAATAGGATCGAACAAATTTTTTGGTTGCCAGAATTTCATTCTTTCTACTACTAAAGATTTGATTCTCTGAAACTAAATTGCTTCAGTTTTGTTTCAAAAAATCAAACCTTTGGTTCAAAGTACCAAATATTGGTTCTCACAACCAAAACATTTGTTCCACCTTATTTCAACCAAATTTTGATTAACTCAACTAAATGAGTTTTTCAGTGTACTTGAGCATTCTGTGGTTTATTCTTACTATCACTTCTTGTATTCTTCAAGTCATTCTGTGCATAAAAGTACCGACGTAAGGTCAACGAAAGAGATAAATATTTTTTTCCATATATTATATTTCAACGAAATATTTAATTTCCATATCAAAATAAAAATAAAGTATGGAGTGTTCGGCAAAGTATTTATATCTCACGTTAACCTTACCTTGACATAGATATCATACTTTTTTAGAGATATTGATATGTGTACGTTGAGATATGTTCAATTTTTCTTTTTAATTTGGTAACCTTTGTTGACAAAGATATCACAAACAGTATAATGTGTGGATTCAAACATTTTTTATAAAATTTTATAAGAAAAAGGAGATCTCATGATTGGCCAATATCATATTTGTCACTTTAAAATTAAATCATTTTCTTTTGAAAAGTCGGGTACCCAGAATCCGAATAGTGATGTTCTTATAGTACGTATATACCCGAGTCTCGAAATTTTAGTCTTTCCGTCCTTTAGTTGAAAATTTAGAAGTTCTCTTTTCGACCTATATATTCTATTTTAACATCTAATTTAAAGCCTGAATAATTGATCTCTTTTGATTTTATTTCAAATCTATTGATTTTATTTCAACTATTAACTTTCCTAACAGGTCTTCCTAAAACTTATAAACAGTATTTAGTATGATTTCTGCCACTTGAGATGCGCTAAATAGGATTTCTATGTTTCCATATGTTTTCATGTAAACATACTTTAATTCTTCAGAATATACAGTTATTAAAAAGTTTAGGTTGAAAATAGGATTAAAATTTCGACTCGAGTGGTATACATAAAACAAGAAAACCATGCATAAAGTGAATCAAATAACGTTAGATTGTAAACAATTTCTGTTATATTTTATATTAGAGAAAAATATGTGTGAAGAATAAGTTTTATGATTGAAAGAAATAAATATTGTGGTCAACCACCCTTCTAACCATACAATTTATTTCTTACATATTTTCCTTTGATATAAAACACAATGGAGATATTTTAGAATCTAATGTTAGTTGATTCAATGTTGCTTATTCGGAATGATTTGTATTTGTAAATGTAAGTGGCCGCATATTTGGGTGGTACCCGCGAATTTGGTTGTCCGAGTATCCGGATATCTAATTAAGGCTGAAAATTACTTTTCATAAGCAAAATAAAGCAATAATATTCGGGAATTTATTAAAAAAACTACATGGATATGCGTTTGAATGTTATACATATAATACATGTAATTAATATATTTACATTTAAACAAAAAATTTATTTTTTTAATGGAAATGACGTCACATTTCAAGGCTATTCTAATTGTTGTTTTAGTTTTCTTTTAAATAAAATAAGACAGAAGCAAATTTTAATTAAAAAAATAAAGAATTTTTCTTTTACAAGCCAAAAAATTCAACTGTTTGAAAATAAAAATTTCGGTCCGAGTGATTAAACTACAGTACTATTTGATAAGAAACCTTTTTTCATTTTTTGGTCAGACTGTTGTAAATCATGCAAATCAGGGAGAACGTGCAAGAACTATAGCTTCAGAACGGCAATGGATGTGGTGACGTTATTTTCACACAAAAAATAATTATAAATATTTTTGTTTGAACGCAAATATTATCTATTTACATATATAAAACTCAAACATATTCATATAGTAGTTTTCTTCAAATAAATTCCCGTATTTTGTTGCTTTTTTCCTCCTTTTAATACCCACAAATTAACGCCTGGGTAGCTAAAGAAATATCCGGTTTACACCGATGTCTGCCTACGATTCACCGTTTAGATACTTGAACATTGTGTAACATACCTAATTATTGCTTCCCCCTCGTTATTTCGTTATTGTGTGTTATTTCGCAACCAATGGCACTTGTTCATAGTTTTCACCTGTAAAGTTCTCTCTTGGAGTCATTGAATGCAGGAAAAAAGCTTATTTGCAACACCGAAATCGCAAGAGAAACCAGGTTTCCTTCTAAAGTGTTAATGACTAAAGCGGGGTCTACAATGAGAACTTAAGCTTTAAGCCCTAAGCCGTAAGAAATTGGCCAATCATGGTTGATTATTTTTCTTATAATTGACTGTGATTGGTCAACTTCTTACAGCTTAAAGCTTAAGTTTTATGGCTTAAGTTCTCATTGTAGATCCCGCTTAAGGGAATGTCAATAACGGGGAGTTTCACACTTCTTCCACCTTTGCCAGTGGAGCAGTGAGCTCGTGTAACACAGCTTCGCGAAGTGCGATGCCGTGAAGCGCTCGCGAGCAGCGCGGCTCGCCCTCCTATAAGACGCGTGATTAATTATGCAATTTTTTGCCGTACCGTTAAGAGATATACGCGGGACCGTACAGCGCTACGGTATATTTCTCGGCGACCGTCGACGGGACTCTCGATCGTATCGATTAATGGGCTCGCACGGACACGGCCCTCGTGAATGCCGCGGGAAGAGCGCGTTGTCGCCTTCGATTTGTTCGGCACCGGGGTGGAACCCCGCGGTCTGCCACGGGAGGATCCTCCGGGCTCCTCGCGACCGAAGGACCTTTGTTCACAGTTGGCTCCGCCACCGGAATAATTCGACCGCCATTTTTCTCGCTTTATGCCGGGTAAGCGTTACTAATGGCTCGTTCACGAAGCACGAACCGGGCCGCGAGAGGCCCGTACAGAGGTAAATTTACGTGGTTACGCGCTTACTTACCCAGTTAATAAATAAAGGGCGCCGCGTGAGTCTCTCTCTCGCCCTCTCTCTTTCTCTCTCTCTCTCTCTCTCTCTCTCTCTCTCTCTCTCCCGAAGAAGACGCGCACGAGCGTGTCCGAAGACACGGATTCCGCGACGGGCGCGTTAAGGCGGAAGCGATCGTTCGCTTTTGTACAAAGTTACACGGACGGTCGACACAGGATTACAGGCCCGCCGATCAGAGTGCAATGGCCCGTCGATCGGTGGTCTTCCTGGAGCGCACTCCGAGCGAAATGTCCTCGGGGAGCGACGCATTTCACGGATCGCGCGGTGCACACGGGTCGGCCGGCAATAAAACACACGGGGACAGGCGAGCCGAGAACTCGTTTGACAGTTTTCCACGACGCGAGAAATTCATATTCATTTTGGGCGTGGGCGTGGGTGCCATGCGCCCGCCGGGGGCCAGGTCGAGCAGGATCGTGAATGCATACGTAGATCTGTTTGCGTCTGTGTATGCGTCGTTGCGCCGCCGGTCGACAGGCTGAACACGCATATGTGGAAAGATAGAAATAGTCCAGCCGAGAGAGCGGAGAGAGGGGGAGAGAGAGAGAGAGAGAGAGAGGGACGGCAGTGATAAAAGCCGCCGGTCCACTCGGGGATGATTTACGGCTTGGTGCGGCCATCGGGCGCGATGAAAATGCAAACAGGTGTTCGGACTTCCTCGAATACCTAAATTCATCGGGGCAGAGAAAAAAGTGTGGTGTGTTTTATTCTGGTTATGTATATACAGAGTGTCTGACAATTAATGACAGACCCAATTGTGTGTGTGTGTGTGCAGGTAAAACTCATTAAAACTTTTCTGTCATTTCGCAAACAGTCGCGTAGTATTTTTAGTTATTAATTGAAGATTAGTGAATTATCACGCTTGATATGACAGATAAGCTGTAATGACGACGTCTGCCATCGTGTGCTTGTAGGTCAAACTGGACAAAACAGTCCTCTGTAATTATCATTCACTGCACCCTCATTTTGCCAATAACCACGTAGATTTTTCGTTGTTAATTAAAGAAGGTCGGTGCATTATCATGCATAATCATACATCACACACACATGCACACACACACACACACACACACAGTTTTATGTATATGTATATAAAATTAGCATGATATTGTGTTACGTCACGCGCGCGTCCTATCGAGGCGGCGGGGAGCGATTGCGAATTCTACGGTATAATGAGGTAATGTCACCCAGTAATTTCGAGCGGCACGGCGAACTGCCGCGTTCGTGCCGCGGATGCACGATATACGCATATAGCGACGACGACGGCGACGGCAACGACGGTGGCGGCGGCGGCGGTGGTGGTGGTTCGATAAACGCGCGCTCGCGCTTTTTCCTCAGCCGGAGGACGCCGATATCGGATGTGCCCGGACTTGCAAACGAAGTTTGTGCGAAGACTCGGCTTCGGGAGTTTGCGAATCACCGCTGAAATTCCATTCGGCAGTTTGGCCGCCAACAATAAGGCACCCCCACTCCGCCGCCGCCGTCTATCTCTCCGCACGAGTGTGCATCTACACATCCAAGTACACACACGCATAGAGACACACACACACATACACTTATAGTCGCGACGTGTGCTCCGTTCTACCCAAGGGAGCCATGGGCGGGTACCATGGGCGGAGCTTCTCCATTGCTCACCCCAAACCCTGGTCCACGTCCTGACGAAGTCTTCCGATCCTCTCCGTGGTACCTATTATCACCTACCTGCCCCGCAACCCCCCGAATCGACACGTAGCGTAAGCAGTGTGAGTTCACACTGTGGTGCGCGCGCGCGCATATGTGTGTGGGTGGATGTGCACATGAAGGTAAAGGAGTACGCACCTTCAGTGCGATGGCTCCGGTACTTCGGCGCGAAGTATCGAGTGTGTTCGACCTTCCGCGGGTAATCCATTGTGGGATCGACCCGACTTGTCACGGATATAGATAGTAATTGACGGTATCGACGATGGAACGTGAAAGACCTTGGATGGCACTCACCTGGGGCCCAGTCCGGGCTGCGGTTATCACTGATGTTAGACGCCGATCACGCAAGTGTATGCGAATGCCATCCCCACGCATCCTGGGCAAGTGCGTGTGAGAGTGTGCGAGAGTGCCGTTGGCCCAACCCTGCTTCCATCCCGAGCTCGTGGTAGGGACACCGTCGAGAATGCCAGTCTTCTCCGAGCACGGAGCCGAGTAGCATGCTGTGTCGATCCTTTGCCAGCTGTGCTGGAACGTCGCCGCGCATCTGCGCAAACGAATGATAACTGATAACCGGAAACGCTCGGCTAGATCGGGTCGCAGGAACCGAGTTGCGGTGAGTTCGTGAAACGAAAGTTGGTGGAGAACGCTTACGGAGGACTCGGTACATGGGAGGGAGCGGTAGGAGGGTGGAAGAGAGGAAGAACAACGCGTGTGATCCGCGAATGAGATCGCTCCGATAATGGAGATAAGGAAGAGAAGAAGTACGTGAATGCGCGTTCTCTGGGATTAATCGCAACAGTGTAAACATGAAGGTTAGTCTTCTTATCTTATTCGTCGAATAGGTCTAAAATCCTGACCCAATGAAAGAGTAATAAGCCCTTTTCAAGACCGATGTTATTTCCGGCTAAAAGCGTTTCCCATTGCTACCTGAAGTTGTAATCCCTAAGCTTTAGGCAAATTAGGCTAGATTTCACGTGTTAAAGCAGCGCGGGAAACGCTTTTTCACAAAAATTATAGTTCTTAGAGCAAGAAGCTAACTGGGGCTTACTACACTTATTGTTGCCAAAACGACATTTGGGACGATATTCATAGTCAGATGTTATATTTAAGGTCGTCTAAGTCCATCTTCACTATGTAATACTATATAATACTATATAATACTATATAATACTATGGCTGCGTACCGAAATGCACTGCCAGTACTGAAAATCTATAGTTCATGTTACGTATATTATAGAATTTCAGCACTGGCAGTAAATTTCATTATAATACTATATAATACTACTGGAGCTACTAGTAAGCTTACTAGTGGTACTGTTGTGGACCGGGACTTTTTATAGTTGCGTTAAGCTGCACTGAGCATGTTCGCCATGGGATAAATGACACATAGTATCATGGAAGAAAGAGAGTTTCATCCGAAACCAGAAAAAATTATAGGGCAAAAACCTATTCCATTCTGCATTTCTTAGGTTCTATCACATTCGGCAAAAAGGATTTTAAACGTACTTTACTTACAAAAATAGTTTAAAGGAAATAAAAAAAGAGATCACAAGATAAATTAGAGAAGGCTAGGTCAAAAAGTTTTCTTGGTCACATGATATTTGTAAAATTTTTTTGTGAGGAGAAACTGTGAGGAAACTATGAGGGAACGAATCTTCTGTGAGTGGAAGATTCTTTTAGGGCGTAGGTATGTCGCATGAGATCAAGGGATGTCCATGAGACAAACGACCATGTCTTTCCTCTAAGATATGCAAGGAAAAGAAGTGATTGATCACGAAAAACCGTTACATACCAACCGTTTTTCTTGTTGTTTTGACAAAAAAGTGATCGCTTTATTACTACTTTTTAGCAAAAAAGCATACAAAATTATTTTCTGTTATTACTGTAATAGCTACAAAAATGATTACCTCAGTTATAATTATTTCCGCTATGCGTAGTTACAGTCACAACTGATAATCATGTTTTCTTGATATGGTTCAGATAGTGCACCTATAAAGACGACACTTGGGATGATATTCATTGTCAGATGTTATATTTAAGATCACCTAAGTCCATCTTCACTATATAATATTATACAATACTATATAATATTATATAATACTATATAATACTACATAATACTATATAATACTATATAATACTATATAATATTATATAATACTATATAATACTATATAATACTATATAATACTATATAATATTATATAATATTATTTTATTGACTACTTTCAAGCAGCATCTGACAATAGGCTCAAGACTCTTAAATATTAGATCGCACTGGCCCTAATTAAGACAATGAAGAGCTAAATAGGACAATGAATATTTGCCCTAAGACTTATTCTTTTTACCTGCTAGTGCTGCCCAGGAACTTTGTTCCTTTTCCCTTCAATATTAGGTTATATAGAATATCTCAGATTCTCCTTTACAATTTTTATGGGAACGTAGACTGGATTGAACATAAAAGTCCTCTCGTTTTGCGATATTCGCAATAATAGTCGAGGTATTAAGTAAAGAAGATTAGTGAATGATCACGCGCGATATGATAGATGAGCTGTAGCACTGTGTACTTGTACATTAAGTCAAATTGAATAAAAGAGCCCTTTATCATTTTGCAAATAACTACGTAGATTTTTAGTTATTAATGAAAGAAAACTGTTACACAATTGTTGCACAATAATGCACAAATCTTTTTTAATTAATATCTACAAACCTATGTGATTATTTGCAAAATGGTAGAGGACTTTTTTGTCCAGTTTGACCTAATGTATAAGTATAAACAGTAATGTATAGTATAACGACAGATGACATCACTATCTCATCTACTATATTGCGCGTGATCATTTGCTAATTTTCTTTAATTAATATCTCGATAATTATTGCGAATATCGCAAAACGATATGGGACTTTTATGTTCAACTCAATCCGTTCTACGTTGCCACAAAAATTGCGGAAGAGAGTCTGGGACACCTTGAACACTCTTTTCACTCTAAAGGCAGAAACTGCAACACCCAGTTCAGCTGAAGGATATATACTTATAATATTTAAAAGACACATTTACGTAGGTTTCGCACATGCTTCGGGCAGCTCCCTCATCCTCATCCTCATCCTTAAGGTCGGTTCTACAATAAATCGGATATCAGGGAGTCGATTGTGTATCTCGAAACGAAGTGAAGACCTAAATAGGAATGAATATTCGCCCTAAGACTTATTCTTTTTACCTGCTAGTGCTGCCCAGGAATTTTGTTCCTTTTTTCTTCAATATTAGGTTATATAGGATATCCTTTATAGGATAGACTCTATAACTCTATAGGACTCTATAGGATATCCTTTATAGGATAGACTCTCCTTTGCAATGTTTGTGGGAACGTAGACTGGATTGAACATAAAAGTCCTCTCGTTTTGCGATATTCGCAATAATAGTCGAGGTATTAAGTAAAGAAGATTAATGAATGATCACACGCGATATCACACGTAGATGAGCTGTAGCACTGTGTACTTGTACATTAAGTCAAATTGAATAAAAGAGCCCTTTATCATTTTGCAAATAACTACGTAGATTTTTACTTATTAATGAAAGAAAATTGTTACACAATTAGGAAACGAAATTACAGAAGTGAGCAAGTTCACTAGGCACTGACCAATGAAGTTACAAATATTCTAGTAAATTTGTTCACTTTCACTCCGTTTTGAGATGCACATTCGACTCCCAGAATGCAATTGATGGTCCAATGAGGAGAAGTTTATGGAAAATAGACTCTATCATTGGATCATTGACTCCAACGACGACGCATTGTACAACTGACCTGAAATCAGAGACTCTGCTTCCGCGTCCGACTCTTGCCAAAGTCTCCTAACGAAGTCTCGCAGGGAAGAGGTCCGGTAGCTTGCCGATACATCCGGTAGTCCGGGTAGCCTCGCGCAGCGTTCGGCGCGGCGGCAGCGGCGAGCCGCAGCGGCGGGCCGGTCTCTCTGCTTCACCTCCGCATTTCTCACTTTGTCAGCTCATCTACATCGGCTCGGGCCCGGCTCGTTGACGAATAAAAAATGGCACCTATTATTCTTTCTTACCACTCGCTGATTGCAGAAAGCGGGACTCCAAAACGAGCAACGGACGCGAAAATGGAACTCGTCAGTTCGAATTTGCGTGGGAGAATTTTGTCAGGTCTTAATCTTTTCTCGAGAGGGGGGGGAAGGGGGGGGGGAGCGTGTGCGCACACGCGTGCTGAACGTCATTACGAATGTGTTCGCGAATCCCTACGAGTCGTAACGGTAACTTAGCGGATAACGAGCGTTTCGGAATCGATCAATTTTCCTAAATCGCGCACCCAGATCGTACGTTATTATGCACAGAGAGAACGATTTATTGATTCAAATAAATGTTTCTTTGGAACAGTCCAAATGAATTGTTTGGTTGACGCAACAAAAATATTTCTTTGGAACTAAGCCGCAAATAAATATTTTTGTTGCTTCAAACAACATTTTGTTTGATCAATCAAAAAATTCGTTTGGACTGTTCCAAAGAAGCGTTTATTTGATTCAACCAAATCGTTCTCTCTGTGTGCTGAAATAGAAAAGTTTGGTATTTATAATTATGATTGCACAGGGAAATAATTATAATTGGAGAAGCTATTTTTGTAATAGACATTACTGCAGCGTTGTTAACCTCTCAAAAGCTCATTAAATTCTCTTGATTGAGCATTAAACTAAAGGCATACTTTAACGAATTGAAGTAGAAAATAATTATGACAATCGAATATATATTATCTGGGCAGCACTAGTTCAAGTAAAAAGAATAAGGGCAGGTCATTGTCTTATTTCTTCATTGTCTTAATGAGAGCCAGTTTGCATAGTGCGATCTATTTAAGAGTCTTGAGCTTATTGTCAGATGCTCTAAAGTATCTGAAGATGGACTTATGGACCTTAAATATTCCGACAGAACTTTAAATGGACACGCAAGGAAAATTACGCGAATAATATATTGAGAGAAAAGTAGTATTTACGATTATAATTTCACGGTTCAAATGTTTATAGTCGGGAAAGACATTTTTGTAATAAAGCTTTTGTGGTAGCTATTTACAAAAAATAACGATACACAGAAAAATATCATTCTACTGTCAAGAAAAACGATTAATCAGTTTACTTTTTTTGTTTTGTGTAATGATATTCTTTGGCAAAAGATATATTGAGTGTAGTGTTAAAATGTAGTGTTAAAATCACCTATCAATCGAGAACTCATCACAAACTTGAGAAAATTATTATGTACTAAAAAGAATTGATTCTCTTTAAAAGTATATTATAAAACCTTATTGAAGAAAAAGTCGATGCAACTCTATATAGTAAGAAAGTAAATCGTTTTTCTATTTTAATTTAATATTGTAGACTGGAACAGTGAACTTACTGGGACTCAGAATATATTTTGAATAAATTTGATGCTTATAATGAACTTTTGATAAATTTGCAAATATATAATGAATATATAAGCTTACAAAATATTATTTTAATGTAAACTTATAAATATATCACATAAACTTATAGCATACTTGAAGTAAGTAACATTTACTTGAATATAGTATGTATCTTTTCGTGTACACACATATGAATATTGCCGCTACTATCTTTTGTTAGAAGAACAAGAAAATTGATTGACGCAGAAAACATTGACATTGACTGTAACTTGCAACGAGATAAACAATGTTTTCTCTCAATGAAAAAAGGACGTTCCTCAATTGAATATAATGCTACGAAAGCGGAATATTCAGCCTGGCAGGCGACAAACGTAATGTTGCAGGGTTGGTCCCTAAAGGATCAGTGGCTGAATCAATAACTTTGTATACACATATTGTTATTCTACTACTCTTTTGTTAGAGCAACAAAAAGGTACGGTTGGCGCCGAAAACTATTACAATTCGCAGTCAGACCAACGATTTCTCAGCATAGTTTCATTCAAAACAGTCGTTAAGGGGACTGGAGGGTCAGATTGCCTGAAAATCGTGTTTGTTTTTTCACAATTTTTTATGACGAACTGAATAAATATGCAAAAGTGTTATTTTGACGTGTATTTATACAACATATAAAGAGGAGAAAAATATAATTTTGATGAACAAATATTCAATGTAAGTGTATAGTACATGCAATTGAAATATATTTCGGTTTTTTTCAAGGTTGTAATTTTGCAGTAATATCTTGACTCTCGGTTCAATTAAGCTGAATTTTAGGTAGAAAATTTCCGTAAGCTTGTCATTATCGAGTGAACCACTGACAAACTCGTGAAAATATTTAATTTTGAAATATTCTTTTACTATAAAAGAACTGAAAATTTTAATAATATTCCATTAAGATATTTGCAATTTTGTTAACTTTTATTCAGTTTCTATTATAGTAGTTCACCTGATAACGACAAGCTTACGGAAATTTTCTACCTAAAATTTAGCTTAACTGAATCACCAAGAGTCAAGATATTACTGCAAAATGACGACCTTGAAAAAAAAAAATGAAATATATTTTAACTGCATATACCATACACTTATATTGAATATTTGATCATCAAAATTATATTTTTCTTCTCTTTATATGTTGTATAAATACACATCAAAATAACATTTTCGCATATTCATTCAGTTTGTCATAAAAAATTGTGAAAGAACAAGCACGATTTTGACAATCTGAGCCTCCAGTCCCTTTAAGGTAAACTCAGGTACGATGGCCATACGGAAAAGATCGGCGCAGGCTGCAATTTTTCTAATAATTGCTAAACAGTAAGTTTTAGCACATAAACTACTAAATATCGATTATCTTTGAGAATGACTACAAAAGCGCACTATCTTAGCAGGTATTGGGGAAATTACAGTATGGCCATCATACTCGAATTTACTCTATCCACCGTTTGACATTATTTAATTCTCGTTATTGCCTTTCTTTACTCATATATTTGCGCGATGGAACAATCCGTCTCGAGTCGAAACAAGCAAGCGGGCCAATCCGCTCTTATTCATCGGATTCTATTCCAATCGCGGCGCGTTGTTTGAGAATGTCTTGGCAAGCAGCTTCCATCCGGGGCTGCTGCAAATTGCCCCCCAGATCGTTCACGGAGCTTTAACATAGAGTTGGTGTAGAGGCAACACCACCGCAAACTTTTAAGCGAGGGGCACAATGAAAACACCATTCGGCCCGGGCCGGCGAGAGGGGACTCCGCATTGTGCGCACGAAATTCCCGCGTAACAGGCGGCGTTATGTCGTTATTCGCTCATTAGCACCTCGGGAATAAGAAGAATGGAGGTGGCAAAGAGACGAGAAGATCGCGGCGTATAACACGCGGCTATTATCGAGTCACTCTTCGTCCACTTCCTTGTTAACTTCAGCGCACACGCGCGCTGTTAATTGCGTTAATCAGTGTTCTCGCGCGCGAGGGAGCGAGCGAGAGCGCGGCTGGGAATTCGCGTAGATCCATCTTGATCAACGTTAAAACGCGCGAACGTTTGAACACGCGCGCGCGATTCTCCTTCGCCTTCCGTTATTCCGTGTAACTCCTTTCAGCGATTTTTCCGCCGGTCCACCTGCGACCGTACGCGGCGTACGTCCTTTCGAGAGCTCCCGTAGCTCTCGAGAGCTTTTCGCCCGACACTTAAAACTCATCACGTCGCGCGACGGTATTAATAAATCGAGGTATTGCACGGCGCGGCGAGGCGATATGCGAAGGAACGAGCGAGCGAGCGAGCGAGCGAGCGAACGAACGAACGAACGAACGAACGAACGAACGACGGTGGTTTCCACACACGCGAGAGAAGACAGAGGAAAGCCAGAAGGCATAAATCACACAAGTGGGAAGTTCAGCTTCGCCTTCGGCGAGTCATAAATCAATAGCTGTCCGGTCGTACGTGAAATGATTACACCGCACCGGCCGCGCCGCGCCGCGCCGCGCACGGAGGACGAAGACGGAAGAAGCGGAAGGATTCTCGAAATTGGCCGTCGTCGCGTCCTCTCATCGTCTTCGACGTCGTCGCAGGCTTCGCCTGCGCCTGCCTCGTCGGCTTCCCAGATGTCGGATGACTGACGAGACGTTTACGCGTTTTTTCCGCGCGCCTATGTCGCGTGCTTGCAAAAGAGGCTGGGAAGGGGCAGGTCTCCTTCTACTCTGGCCCTTCGGCAGAGAGCCGGAGAGCGTCGTCGAGGTTGATCGATTGTTTCTGAGCACCGTGATCGATTCTGTAAATCTTATACACGTGAAAAGGGCCAATAAGAGCCGAGCGCTACGAAGACGTGCACAAAACGATATTAAGAAGGTCCGTTGTACATGTATTTAGAAATAAATACCGCAAACAGTATCGTCACAAACGTTACGGGCAACACTTGGCAGCACCCTTCTCAATGTAGAAAACCGTTGAACTTCGACGCTTTTATACGATGATTCACGCAGACAAAGAAGAGAAACCACAGGTGCGCGCGTCATGACGCTCCTCACGTCACTCGACTTCGGTGTTTTTGCTGGGTATCAAATTGATGAATTGTCCAAATCAGCCGCGCCACAACGCAGTTTCAAATGCATATCGCACCACCGATTCTTCAAACATTCGTTTTCTCAGTCAAACGGCGATACTGTGTCAAAGTTAAAACGGAAGAAAGCTCGCCCCGCACACTTATCGTTCTCCAAAGATCAAAGGTCGAGTCGAAATTTTGATCTTACTTTTAGCCTCGCTACTCCGTTCAATATCTATTTTGATATTTTGTAGCCTATAATACAACCTATTTTGACGCTAAAAAAATGAAAAAGGAAATTTCGAACATGATCGCAGTCGAAGTAGAATATCATACAATTAAGCATACTTTGCTAACTTAGTTCCTATTGCGTTGTAAAATTCAAAGTTGAGCCAAAATTTCGACTCGAGGGCTTAGCTTACCCGAGTCGAAATTTTGACTCTATGTTGAACCTTGAATTCTACACCATAGTAGGAACTAAGATAGCAAAGTAGGTTTAATATTCTAATAATATAATTTACTCCTACTTTGATCCTGATGATGTCTGAAATTTCCGCTTTCACTTTCTTTAGCGTCAAAGTAGGTTGTATAATAGTAGGATCTTAGGAAGCAAAGTAGGTTCAGTTGCGAACCTCTATTGAAGCTTTAGCTCCTACACAGAATATATGTATTTTATAGAAATATTTAAAAAATTTAATAAATAACGAAACAGAAACGTCAAATAGCATATAAAATAAAATATACATTTTATTTGTTGCATATATTTCAGACATCACTAGGGTCAAAGCAGGAGTAAATTATGTCATTGGAATTAACCTACTTTGTTATCTTAGCTCCTACTGCGGTGTAGAATTCAAGGTTCAAAATAGGGTCAAAATTTCGACTCGGAAATGAGTCAAAATAGGTCTTACCTAGGTTATAGATTATCTAAGTAGGCTCAAACTATTTTTAAAAGCGTCAAAGTAGCGTCAAAACTTTGACAAGAGTTAAAGGTTCACAAGAGAAATTAATGAGTATCAATATCGTCAAAGTAGGTTTTACTTAAGCTAAACCGTCTAAGTAAGCACAAACTATTCTTAAGAGCGTCAAAGTAGCATCAAAATTTTATTCGAATATATATAATATGTATTTATTTATAATATATATACAATAGACTTTAACAAATCTAAAGTTATTAGTATTTACTTTCTTGTGTAGGTCTTCCTAGCGCATGGCTCTTTTGAACTTTTTACGTTCGAGATTTTTTAATCAAACAGAGCCTTATATTATTTGCATTTGATTCTCTAAATTTTTCAGAGCAAAGTGCTATTCAAGAAGCAAAGTGAAAGCCGAGTCATTCGAATTCGAGTGACTTTTCACTCGTGTAAGTTCTACATTCTGAATAGCAAAGTGAATGGTTCCTTTCGAAATTGAAAGGTGTGTCTGATGTACTCTACTATCGTTGAAAAGATTTAATTTAATCGATTTAAACATTCTTATTTATGTGGATTGAAAATGCATACTTGAAGATTATATTAAACATTCGTTCTTGTGATTCTCCGAATAACGATATGGCTCGAGTTTTGCATTTTGACTCTTTTGAGTGATATTTTATTCGAAGAAATTTATAAAGGACTTTCTAGAGATTTCTTCGAGTAAAACTCCATTCGAAAAGTAGAATAACAATTCGAAGATGAGTGACTTTTCACTTACATAGGATGAATTATTCACTCTAAATCGTCGAATGAGTATTTTCATTTGAAACTGAACAGTATACACTTGATATATGCTCAAGTAAATTTACTCCAGTCGAAACATTCATTCGTGGATTAAAAATCTACTCAAGGTCTGAATTGAACATTCACTCTTATGAATGAAAAAATCTTCATTAACGCTTGAAGTAAATTCTCACTCTCGTTGAGTGAGATTTTACTTCAAGAAGTTTAAGAGTTATATTTCTTGAAATGAAACTTTAGTCGAAAATTAGAGTGACAATTAAAATATAAATGATTTTGCATATAGAGTATAATATCTATTTTAAATCATCGAGTGAGTGTTTTTACTCAAAACTGAAGAGAATACATTTGACATCTTATTAAATATTTTAACAAATTCGATCTAATCATTAACATATATATACGTATAGATAAAAAGTCCTTTCAAGAGGAATTGAATCAAACATTTACTCTTATAATACTGAACACAAAAATCTTGATTAACACTTGAAGTGAAATTCCATTTTGTTTAAGTGAGATTTTGCTATGAGAAATTTATAGAGAGTATATTTGAAGAAATTCAAGAGTTCTCTTCAAATTTTTTTAGGATAAAATTCCACTTGAAGAACACAGAGTCAATTCAAGGTTGAGCGACTTCTCGCTCATACAGAACGAATTGTTCACTCAAACGTCAAGCGAACATCTTCACTCAAAACTGAAGAGTACAACTAACATATACTTCAATGATATCATAACAGATTTAATCAAATCGACACAAATATTCTCACCTGCACAGATTAAAAATCCACTCTAAACTTCAGCAAAACATTCGTCTTTGCAATTCCGCGTGGCAACGTTTGAAGTAAATTCTCGCTCATTTTGGCTTCCTATCCACTCGCTTCAGTAAATTCCCTCCCCCCTCCTCATTCCGTGCGAGATCTCACTGCGACACATTTAGAGGGTACACCATTGTCCTCGAGATAAACGGGAAGTACAAAAATGAAAAACTCATTTAGTTAAGTTAACCAAGATTTGGTTAAAATAAGGTGGAACAAATGTTTTGGTTGCAAGAACCAATATTTGGTACTTTGAACCAAAGGTTTAATTTCTTGAAGCGAGAATGAAACAGGTTTAGTCAGAGAATGAAATCTTTGGTAGAAAGAACGAAATTTTGACCCCCACAACCGAAACATTTGTTCGATCCTATTTTAACCAAATGTTGGTTTGACGCTCTTAAGGATATTTTGCGCCTATTTAGACGGTTTATAGCCTAGGTAAAACCTACTTTAACGATGTTGATACTCATTAACTTCTCTTTTGAACCTTTAACTCTACCTTGTCAAAATTTTGACGCTACTTTAACGCTCTTAAAAATAGTTTGAGTCTATTTAGACAATCTACCTAGGTGAAACCTATTTTGTTTGATAATCAACCTAAGTGAAACCTATTTTGACGATATTAACACTCATTTCCGAGTCAAAATTTTGACCCTATGTTGAATCTTGAATTTTACACCGCAGTAGGAGCTAAGATAGCAAAGTAAGTTTAATTCTAATGATATAATTTACTCCTACTTTGACTCTAGTGATGTCTGAAATATATGCAACAAATAAAATGTACATTTTGTATGCTATTTGACGTTTTTGTTTCGTTATTTATTAAAATTTTTAAATATTTCTATAAAATACATATATTCTATGTAGAAGTTAAAGCTTCAATAGAGGTTCGCAACTGAACCTACTTTGCTTCCTAAGATCCTACTATTATACAACCTACTTTGACGCTAAACAAAGCTGAAATTTTAGACATCATCAGAGTCAAAGTACACTGAGAGAAAAGCCTGGTAATTATAACAAACTGCATTTAGTTATAGAAATTCGTTGAATCCTTAGTATCTAATACTAAATATTATAATAATTACCAAATATTTAATAGATCGGGAGTATGACGTAATTGCATTCACAGTAACATCAATTAAATAATTTAGTAATAGTTACTTAATGTTAAATATTTAATATGAAATATATTATAGTTATGAACAGATATTTGATAATTGTTATGAAATTGTTATATCCTATGTAATAAAAGATTCAATAGGTACGAGTTCTATTTTGTTACCAGTATAAGTATGTTTTGTTGCAGCACGACGAAAAATTCATTCATTTGCAGCTATTATATCGTTTCAATATCTATTATTACAGATGGTTGGTTGAACCTACCAAAAATTTTGTAACTATTACAAAATCGCTTATTTTGCTCAACTATTCAATAAGTTTTATTTACCAAATATATTCTGGAAGCAAATAAATTTTACTTCTGTCAAATAAATAATTTATTTTACAGAACTAAATTAATTAATAAGTATTACCATAGCTTTGGCCCGCTATATTTACGTCTACCATTTAATAATAGTAACCAAATTTTAGTAATATTTATTAAATCCTTCTCTCAGTGTAGGAGTAAATTATATCATTAGAATTAAACCTACTTTGCTATCTCACTCCTCAAAATTTCGACTCGGGTGAATTTTTCAGTGTAAGGGGAGAAACGCGCACCATAATCCGGTCAACGTATCGAGGAATCGAGTTCGGCGGGGCGAGGGGGGGAGGGGAGGGGAGGCGCAATCAGTGCGCCGCTCGCGAAGGTAATTAACTCATCGATTACCCCCCGGGGCGAACAATAACCTCCGTGCATTACTCGCACGTCAATTAATATTATCGGGGCCGGTGCGCGCATCTCTCTGAGCGTAGGCATACGACGACGATCCGTGTGTCCGTGCGACCTGCGATCCGGTGCGTGCGCCGCGTGCGACACCGGCACGACGAGGAAGCGCGCGTGTGCGATCTGATAGCGCGCGTATCTGCGCGTTTATCTGCTACGTTAGAGACGCGTACAATGCCGTGGCCGTCGGCTCGGCATCGATAGCACGGAAAAATAGTGTATCACCGACGAGTCACAACGACACCGCGCCGTCCGTCCGGCCGTCCGTTAGGGCCAGCGGTCGTTATTAATCGCGGCGGGATGATGCGACGCTGCATCTGCATGTTTTAATAGACTCATGCTCGACGCACATCCGCGAATCCGCTGGATGATGCGCGCGACCAGACGCGCGCCGATCGTCCCGACGAGATCCAGCAATAATAATGAGCGCCTCTCGGTAAATTCCACGGGGAATAATTCAGCTGACGTATACGTCGCCGTCGCGCACGTCCGAGAGAATTGCTTGATATTCGGCGCTATAATCGCGTAGAGTGAAACAATTACAGTTCGGGAGAAGCATTTCTCGCACATCGAGAACAAATTGTTTCGCATCTGCGATTATAATCGCATTGAATGATAATCAAAAGGGTCATTTTCTGTACACCGAAATTCGAGACTATAATTGTATAGTTTAATATTTATTGCTCGGAAGGGAAATCATTTCTCGTATATCAGAAAAAATTTGTTTAACTTTGTGACTACAGTCATGTAGTAAAATAATAATAATAATAATAGTCGGAAAAATTATTTTTCTTGCATAAAAAGAAATATGTTTTATATTTGTGATAATAATCACATCGAATAATAATCTTATTGTATAATAATCATAGTCAGGAAAATCATTTTTCATTATTTATACCAAAAAAAATTGTTCGATATTCGTGATTATATAGTGAATTATAGTCGAGAAAATCATTTTTCATGCATTGCAAGAAATTGTTTCGTAATTGCAATTATAAGTACATTGAATGATAATCATAGCCAGGAAAATCATTTTCCGCACATCAATAAAAGATTGTTTAGCATTCGTGATCATAATTACATGATAAAACAATGATAAATCATCAGGGAAATCATTTTTCACATATTAAAAAAATAGTTTAATTTCGTAACTATAATCACGTAACAAAATAATTACATTCGAGAAAATCATTTTTCATGCATCAAAAAGAAATTGTTCCGTATTTGCGATTATAATCGCAAAGAATAATAATCATAGCCAGGAAAATCATTTTTTATACACCGAGGAGAGATTGTTTGGTATTCGTGACTATAATTATATATACACTATAATTGATGTGTTAAATTTAATATATTTCATGAATCCCAAATCATCCACTCTCATTTATATGTAAATATAACACAAAACAAATGTAACACGCATAATATGGAAAAAATTAACACAAGAATTTAATACCTGAATACCGTTAGGAATTACAGATTGTGCTAAATTGACATATTTAATATGTCACACATAGATTATGTTAAGTTAACATTTTCATTTCATCAAAACCATAGATTAATACTTCTCTCAAATGTTAAAGTAACGTTTTATTTTAGTTAATTTACCATTATACATATGTCAGTTTAACACAAACTGTGATTTCTGACGGTATTCATGTGTTAAATTCTTGTGTTAATTTGCTACATATTATGCGTGTTACTTTTTACCACATTTGTTTCGTGTCAAATTTGCACATAAATAAGAGTGGATGATTTGGTACATATAAAATGTTAAATTTGACACATCACAGTTTTTACAGTGTAGTTAAACAATTATAGTCAGGAAAATCATTTTTATATAATAATAACCTTAACACCGAAAACGATTATAATTTTAGTGAGATTAACTATGTTCTGTCTTGATGTACGCTAACCAAAGCCCGTATCGGACCAGAAATAGAATACATTAGACACCTCGAACTAGCTACGCAATGACGTCATTAATCCCCGTCTATAAAAACTCTTCTAAGCCTATAAAGCGGGTTGCACCTTAGCGCGATGGAGGTTGAGGATCGCGGATTAGAGACTAGAATTCTACGAGTCAATTGATTTCAATCTTGGCTCGCTTTGACCCGATTGGTCATGTACTAATCCTCAATCCGCAATCCTCGATCTCCAATATCTAGTCTGATACTTAGACTTTGACGCTTAGACTCGTCGCGTAGACGACGTTACGATGCCGCGGCGGCGCGCGCAGGCAATTATACAAGCGGTATGCGTCGTCGAGGCACGAGGGATCGTTTATCACCCGGACCGCGGACCCCGACAGCCTCCGAGGCGGCGTGGATCGTCTATTATTTCACTTTGCCGAGCATTAATCGAAAGAGATTCGGAGTCTGCTCAGCCAGAGAGTCGGATGTCCCTCCTCACCGATGCCCGATATCGCGACTCACCCCTCTCTTTGCTTCCCACCACACGCTTTCTCCAGGGCTGCGTTGCCAAAACTCTACTCGACGGGCAGAGTGGCATTTAATTGACCGATCAGAACGAAGATAAGTAACAAGGAACATTCGCGAAGTGTGTGTCTCCGATTTCGATGAAACTTGGCATATTTATGGAGTGGCGAAAAATGAGAGACCCATAGTCTTTTTATCGGCAATGGCGCGGGTTTAAGAGGTGAAACTACCCCTCATAGTTTTGTGTCCTTTTTACTATCTCTGCAACTACGCTGAGAGAAAAATTGTCTTAAAATCAACAAATATTTCCTTGGTGGGTGCCATTAATATATTTACTTAAATCTACATTTTCTTTACTTAAATCAAATATTGTTTATTTAAATCAAGTAAACAATATTTGATTTAAGTAAAGAGAATGTAGATTTAAGTAAATATGTTAATGGCATCCACCAAATATTTGTTGATTTTAAGATAATTTTTCTCTCAATGTATTGGAGATAGAAAAAAACTCTTTAGACATTATGCGGTTTTTTATAAAGAATAAAATGGGCTAAAAAGTTTTTTTCTATCTCCAATAGTTACAGAGATAGCAAAAAGGGCATGAAACTTTAAGGGGTAGTTTTACCCCTTAAACCTGAGCCATTGCTGATTAAAAAAAATATGGGTCTCTTATTTTTGGTCATTCTATAAATATGCTAAATTTCATCGAAATCGGAGACACGAGTTTCTACGAGTTTTATCATCGATTTATTAAAAAAAAAATCGAAAATTTTGAGTTTGTAAACCAGGCTCCCCGCTTAACCCGACTAAATGAATTTTTCAAGGAAGGGTAAGGGAAGAAATGCGCCGATTCGCGCACCATAATCCGATCAACGTGTCGAGAGGAATCGGGTTCGGGGGGCAAGGCGCAATCAATGCGCCGCACCTCGCGAATGTTCCTTGTAAGTTTTCTCTATTATGATTGGTTAATTGAATGTTTCTCTACTTGTCGAGTAGGAACTTGTCTTAGAACACAGTCCTAAGCGGGCTTCGTCTTCTTTCGCGCATTCCTCGGCGGATTCAACAGCGTCCTACTTTCGAAATTTCTTGAAAATGTCGCAGAGAATCAGTAAATCGAAGTGACAATGGAAACACTGCCACTCAAGATCACAAAAATGAATATTTAATTCAAGTCGTAGAGCGGATTTTTAATTTATACGAGTAAATATTTTGATCGATTTGAGTGAGTCTGTTCCTATAACGATGAAATACACTCCGAGATAATAGACTTTATATGTAATGCGACTAAGTTATCAGGATTTCTTGACTGTATATGCATTATTAATAAATTGTTTAAAGAGGCGGAGAAAACATCAAAGCAGTAATTTGTTACTGTGTTAGTTTCATGTTAATGTCTGAAAACACATGTGTAGAAAATATTATTAGAAAATACTACACTGAGAGAAATAAATATATAAAAAAGATATGTTAGAAATACTTAGTAGGTACTCCAATAAGCTATTTGCTTATACTAATATACATATTTTTATACTGAAACAAAATTTTTTTCAAAAGAGAAAATATTTACCTTCTAAAAAACTTTTCATAAAAAAGAACAATTTGCTTTATTTGAGAAAGAATTTGTCCTATTTTAATAAACTTAGATTTAAGTAAATATATTATTAATATCCAACTAATAAATATTTGTTATTTTTTAGATTTTCTCTTTCATTTTTTAGATTTTCTCTTTCATAAAGTAACTTACACTGTAAAAACTGATGTGTTAAATTTAACATTTAATGTGTCCCAAATCATCCACTCTTATTTATGTGTAAATTTAACACAAAACAAATGTGGCAAGAAGTAACACGCATAATATGTAAAAAATTAACACAAGAATTTAGTACTTCAATACCGTCAGAAATTATAGTTTGTGTTTAATTGATATGTATAATGTTAAATTAATTAAAATTAAACGTTACTTTAACATTTCAGAGAAATATTAATCTATGATGAAATGAAAATGTTAATTTTGATGAAATGAAAATGTTAAATTGACATAATCTATGTCTGACATATTAAATATGTCAATTTGACACAACTTGTGACTTCTAACGGTATTCAAGTGTTCAAGTGTTAAATTCTTGTGTTAATTTTTTCCATATTATGCGTGTCACTTTTTAACACATTTGTTTTGTGTTAAATTTACACATAAATGAGAGTGGATGATTTGGGACACAGGAAATGTGTTAAATTTAACACATCAATTTTTACAGTGTAATCATAAGGCAACTATGCCGATTTGTGCGCATTACTCTTCAATTTCGGGTGAAAATATTTACTCCACCGCCCAGAGCAGAGAATTCACTCTGCATGAGTGAAGAGTCAGTCGAATCGCTGTCAGTCACTCGGCTGTCTTATCGCTCTGTTTCCCCAGCGAATTTTGCTCGAATGAAGTCAAAGAACAGTGCGACGTCTGCGTCTTATCACGCGCGAGCACTATATGGTACATTCTCTGTTATTGCTGCTTTGCAGACCGAGATGGAGACGGAGCCCGAATGTGCAGATAGTAGTCTGTGCTCGAGCAACAACAATAATAACAATAGTACTGGGAACAACAATAACAACGGCGTCGCCCCCGTTGTGAAGAAGGGCGGCAACGATAGCTACGACGGGATGGAGATGGACTGCGGTGGCTGCGGGGAAAGCGTACGCGAGCGCACTGTCCTGTGCGTAGGAGGCCGTACTTGGCACTCCAGGTGCCTAAAGTGTTGCGCCTGTGCGAGGTCCTTGCACGACCAGCATTCGTGCTTCCTGCGCGGGATGCGGCTGTACTGCAGACACGATTATGCCTTGTAAGTGCGAGTACGCAAGTGGAATGTACAAGCCGGCGGCCAGTACACACTACCCGACTAGAATAATACGGACCCGATAACCAATCGAGGTCAACCTGATCGTGTGATGAGATAATCCGTGGGATAAGTTTCTGGTCGAGTGGTGTCGATTCTGGGTGTCTTAGGTGATACAAACGTAAGTACTCGAGTCTTTCGGACATTACTCGAGTATCTCTCAAATTGCCTGGGTAGTCAAATACCCAAGTGTAAGTAGTAATTTATTCTTATCATCATTTCTTCCTCACGTCATTCTCTGCATAAAGGTATCAAAGTGAGACTCACAAAAATGACATGATAAAAAATTTCAAAATATCTTTGTTATGTTTGTATTTATAAAATTTAGAGTTTCAGAATATATTTAAAAAGATATATGGAATAAAAGATTAGCGCAAGAAGTTTTTGTCATTTTTCTATTAAACCCCCGTAAGAAATTTGAGTATTACAAGGAAAAGAAGAAGGGTTCGTTAGATGTCTCAAAAACACCGAATCGAAGTTGTTTATTTTATTCATGAAATTTACTTAATCCTTCGATATATTGGGTAGAAATCTATCTTTTATTTTATTTGACAAACTTTTCACACCAATTTAATATTATCTAACAAAATACTAACTTTTCGTCAGTCTCACCTTGATACTTTGACATGCATGCAACATAAGTCCAAGGTCAGTCTAAGATCGGTCGAGAGTCAGTTCAGGATCGACCCAAAGTCGATCTAGGATTGGCTCTAGATCTAGGATGGATCTGTTCTTAGATCGATCCTGCATTAATTCAGGATCGATCCAGGATCGATTCAGGATGGTTCCTAGGTCGGTCCTGACTAGGGATGGGCAAAAAGAATCGATGTTTAGAAAACATCGATGTTCGCTCATTGAGGATGGTATTACATGTAGAGAGTCGATTGACTGTCGGATAGAGAATTTCTAGAGACCCTAACATTTTCTTTACATATAATATTATTCTCAATGAGCGAACATCGATGTTTTCTAAACATCGATTCTTTTTGCCCATCTAGTCCTGCCCATCGATTCTTGCCCATCGATTCTTTTTGCCCACCTAGTCCTGACTAAATTTAGGATTGGCTCCAGGTCGGTTTAAGATCGGTCTGGGGGTCAGTTCAGAATTGGCTCAGGATCGATCCTCGATTCCGATGGATGACTGCTCGCACAGAATTCCGAACACTACTCTGTCGCATCTGCGTTCGACAGAGTGGCCGTTCGATCAACGGGGGGCTACCTGTCCTCCGCGCGAGCAAGCGATCCGAATCGAACGATCGGGACGATCCGCATGTCGCTATCGCACGAGCCAGTCCGTCCGGGATTACCGGCCGTTATCGATGAGCCCAATATAATATCTCGCTTCGTCGAGGGCAACTTACAGATGCCCCCCGCTGACGCGAGTCGAGATCAGGGTTGGACTAAAGTCCGGCTTAAGAGGACGTTTCTCGGCTACCGCGGTGGCGCAGGTCGTCTCTTGGAGAGAAAGAGAAAGAAATCGTCATGCGTCGTTTCACTTACCAGCGAGGAGACTCCGTGCGCTCCATGGACGTCGTCGGGGTCCTGCGTTTAGAGGTCCTCTTGGGGGGCTCCGTTGAAGTCGTCCTGCTCCTCTGTTGGCCGAACGACGAGCGACGGTGACTAGTCGAAATGATATGACTCGCCGCCGTTAACCCAACGCGCGGCGATCTTTTGTTCTTCGCGCGAACCGGCGCGGATTGAATCGCCGATCGCGAACCGCGATCTTCTTCTTCTCCTTCTTCTTCTTCCTCTTCTTCTTCTTCCTCCTCCTCATCCTCCTCCTCCTTTTCCTTCTCCTCCTCCCCCGCGGTTCCACGTGGCTCCGTCGTCGCGTGGGTATTACGGATAGGTATTCCTACAGATAGACATCCGTAAGAGCACGTATTGGATGTCCGAGGTGAGCGCGAGCGCGCGAAAGAGTCGCCATTGGGTGATTAATGTCTTCCAATGTAGTCTCATCGTCTTTTTCTTCTTCTTCTTCCTCCTTCTTCTCCTCCTCCACCTTGTCCTCCTCCTCGTACTCCTCATCCTCCTCCTCTTCCTTCTTCGCGGACCTCACGTATAGTCGGCTATTCACGTCACCGCGCATTCGTGTATCACGCATGCTCACGCACGAGCTGCGGAGTCACGTTGACGTCTCGACGTCTCACTGTCTCGCGCGGCGAACGCGGAAAAAAATAAATATCGCCTGATACTTTTTCGCGAGATCCTCTCTCTCTCTCTCTCTCTCTCTCTCCCCCTCTCTCTCTCTTATCTCTCGGGGCTTTTGTTCATCCCTGTCCGTGCCACTCCTTGCACCACACGTAGACACGTGTAATCGATCTGCTCGTTGGTGGCGTCGAGCTTTCATCGCGACGGAATTTCTTCAAGTTTCCTTCGCGTCCCTCTCTCTCTCTCTCTCTCTCTCTCTCTCTCTGATCGCGAATCGGAGGACGAAGAATCCAAACGGTTGACTCGAGTTCTACTCGAGCGCAATAACCGACGATAGCTCCGCACTCCGTCACCGGCTGGGAATCACTCGGCCTGAGGAGAGCAGGACTATCATTAATTTATCAATGTCCCGAAAGCGGGTTACTTCGCGCTTCGTGATCCCGTATACCAAATATACGCGTACGTGTATGTGGGTGCCGAGTCACGAGATGGGACTGCCTAGTGTCAGTGTTCCGGAGGACTGAGGAATTCGCCTCGTAAGGCACCGAAGCCAGCTGCGATCCTCGAACCGTTCCTTCTTCCCTCCTTCAGCCGAGTGCGAGCCGCGCGGTGCTTCTTTTCAGGCCGGCGGCGAGGAGGGAGCGAGAGAGGAGCGGTCTTTGAAATTAATAAATATTCACCCGACCCCGACCGGGGCCACTTTTACGCTCCTTCGACGCCGGGCCTCCTCTCCCCCCCCCCCCCCCCCCCCCCCCCCCCCCCCCCCCCCCCCCCCCCCCCCCCCCCCCCCCCCCCCCCCCCCCCCCCCCCCCCCCCCCCCCCCCCCCC
>NW_022639499.1:781864-783914 GCF_010583005.1 Odontomachus brunneus
CCCCTCCCCGCCCTCCCCCAGCCTCTCACCCTCCGGCCCCGATCCTCGCCACCCCTCTCCAATCCTTTCCCCGCTTTCGTCGCTTTCGTACGATTCGACCGAAAAAAGAAGAAGAGGAGCGTCGGGCGTCGAAGTGATTCGTGGTCGCGCGGCAAAAATCGCTCTATTAGCGGTCTCCTCCTCCCTGCGCGCGACACGGGATTCCGGTTCTCCCCCGATTCAGTGTGGTCAATGTTAGCAGCGAGCGGGGCCCCGGTCGCTAGAAGACGCGGGGACCACCTGCCGCCGATAATCGGCGGCGTTATCGGCCTCCAGCTCGCCGGCACTTAGGGCCCGCATACCTCGCGATTCCCGGAGACAGTCGGCTCGCGCTCGGCGAAATGAGCGAAATAATCGGCGGCTCCGCACGGGACGAACGACGTCTACCTGGACGCGCGCAGCCCCAAAATCTCGATGTCAAAAGGACTACAAAAACACGCTTTTCGATCAGGATTCGATCATTCTCTCGTTGGGGTTAAACATCCAGCAGTCGGATTCTCTGGCGGTTTTCGAGCTTTTGCGGGGATTCGGCAGTTACTTTTCTGCTAAATCTCCAAGTACCTTAATGTCTGATCCGCGCGAAAGTGCCGAGAACTGACAGAGCGTCGGCACTCTCTGCACGTTTCACCCGATCTTAGGACGGTTCTCTTTAGCTGAACTGGTGTTCAAACTTCGTTCCTCTTTCCTTCAACGCTAGATTGTACGCCTGTTCCCCCATAAAGGCAAATGGTGCAACCCACTTCAGCTAAAGAGAACAGCCCTTTCTTGTTCCGAGATAATCGCGCGATATGTGCTCTTAGCTGAATTAGGTTGCGCACGGAAAAAAAAGATTTGGTTGAATTACCGTAAGATGGGGTTACTTTGTGACTGTATGGGTTATTTTGTGACACAGTGCACTGAGAGAAGGATTTAGTAAATATTATCAAAATTTGGTTACTATTACTAAATGGTAGACGTAAATATAGCGGGCCAAAGCTATGGCAATACTTATTAATTAATTTAGTTCTGTAAAATAAATTATTTATTTGACAGAAGTAAAATTTATTTGCTTCCAGAATATATTTGGTAAATAAAACTTATTGAATAGTTGAGCAAAATAAGCGCTTTTGTAATAGTTACAAAATTTTTGGCAGGTTCAACCAACCATCTATAATAATAGATATTGAAACGATAGCTGAAGATAAGTGAATTTTTCGTTGTGCTGCAACAAAACATACACTGGTAACAAAATAGAACTCGTACCTACTGAACCTTTTATTACATGGGATATAACAATTTCATAACAATTATCAAATATCTGTTCATAACTGTAATATATTTCATATTAAATATTTAACATTAAGTAACTATTACTAAATTATTTAATTGATGTTACTGTGAATTCAATTACGTCATACTCCCGATTTATTAAATATTTGATAATTATTATCATATTTAGTATTAGTATTAGTTACTAAGGATTCAACGAATTTCTGTAACTAAATGCAGTTTGTTATAGTTACCAGTCTTTTCTCTCAGTGTGACTATTGTTCAATAGTGATAAAGTGCTGCAGCCCATAGATGGCATGGTATGTTGGGCAAGATTTTGGCGCAAATTTTAGCTTTTCTGTTATCATTGTCATGGAGCGAGATTCAAAAAAATGTTACTGTATCACAAAGTAACCCCATTTTACGGTAACAAAATATCTGGTCAAATATGAACGACCCAGAAATTCAGATTGAAGTAACCCTAATTCTGTTTAAGTTAGCAAGATTGTTGGTAGACTAACCAAACATATCTAGTTATTTGACCAAACATGTCTTTTACACTCTGGTTAAATAATCAGACATGTTTGGTTAGTCTACCAAAAATCTTACTAACTTAAACAGAATTCGGGTTACTTCAATCTGAATTTCTGGATCGTTCATACCCGACCATTTCGTTAATTCAACCAAATCTTTTCTTTCCGTGTGCTATTTGCCTTTTTGCGAGAGCGAAACAAGTATATAGCTCAGGGACGCGTGAGGGACA
>NW_022639499.1:783924-796137 GCF_010583005.1 Odontomachus brunneus
CCGTATGATGGGGTTACTTTGTGACTGTAGGGGTTATTTTGTGACACAGTGACTATTGGACAATAGTGATAAAGTGTTGCAGCCCATAGATGGCATGGTATGTTGGGCAAGATTTTGGCGCAAATTTTAGCTTTCCTGTTATCATTGTCATGGAGCGAGATTCAAAATACAAAAAAGTCACTGTATCCCAAAGTAACCCCTACAATCACAAAGTAACCCCATCTTACGGTAATCAAATATCTGGTCGAATATGAACGACCCAGAAATTCAGATTGAAGTAACCCGAAGTTCTGTTTAAGTTAGCAAGATTTTTGGTAGACTAACCAAACATATCTAGTTATTTGACCAAACATGTCTTTTACACTCTGGTTAAATAATCAGACATGTTTGGTTAGTCTACCAAAAGTCTTGCTAATTTAAACAGAATTTAAACAGAATTCGGGTTACTTCAATCTGAATTTCTGGATCGTTCATACCCGACCATTTCGTTAATTCAACCAAATCTTTTCTTTCCGTGTGCTATTTGCCTTTTTGCGAGAGCGAAACAAGTATATAGCTCAGGGACGCGTGAGGGACAAGGAGCAAGGTTCCAGCGCTAATTCAGCCAGAAAGAACAGGTCTATTATATCGGTGGAGCGCGTCATGGCGCTGTACAATCAGTCTTTTATTTATCGCTCGCGATTATCACTCGCCGGGACGCGACGGTGGCCGATAAGGAGACAGGGAGCGAGAATCGCGGCGTGGAAGAATTACGATCGTACCGAGCTGCTCCGATAAACTGGCGCGTGATCCGCGCTACCGAGACGCAATTAACCGCGCTCTCGCCGATATGCACGGCCTGGCGCGATCCTCCAGCCGTGATACTCTCTCGCGCGCGCGCGCGCGCGCGCGAGGCCCGCGACGGGCCCCGGGATCATGCTCTCGCCGTCGTACATATCGTGCGCGGGGTCGGCGAGCGAGCGCCTAACTTAATCCCCCGTTGACTTATAGGGCCCGCCTATGTGGAAGAACAAATGAATAAATTAGGGCGGGGCCGTTTGGTAGCCGACGTACGGCCCTGAAGATTTATAGATACCCAATACCAGTTCCCGCCGCCGGATACACGGGATTCCCCCGGCGTCGTCCTCTTCTACCTTTCCGTGCGTGTGTTATGTCCTCGTACACGGCTACGGAGGAAGGACGGGGGAGAGAGAGAGAGAGAGAGAGAGAGAGAGAGGGGTGGCGCCGTTATTTACTCGAAATGATACTCTCAACGCTCGGCGACGAGCGGCTCTCGTTCGCGTCCTGAGCCCTTCGGGGACGCTCTTCAGAGCACCGCGAGGACGCGACTAGAGGTCTGTTCCTTACAGTTGGACTATCTGGATTTAATATTTGAAATAAGCAGAGGGTTGTAAGACGATTTTTAGACGCAATTAAGTTGGTGACAGTTCACCAAACTGTCAATATTAAGAATAATTACTGATGGGATTGTATAGTAATATTATTAATTTACTATCACTTATTGTTTATTACTCTTAATTATATTATTATTGCGTAAGTCCAGTAATGAGTCTCAATTCTGACAGTTTGACGAGCTCAAACTTTACTGTTTCTAAGCAGTTCCGCAGTCTACTGTATATATTTGACAGTTGGTGGAAGGAAGAAGAAAACAAAGAATTGCAAGATAGTTCAGCCATACAGAATAGATCTTAGGTCGCGTAGCTTGCGCGATTTCGACGAGCAGGGGGAATCCTTGACGTACCGAGATGGATTTCTTCCTCTGAAGAGAAAATAGAAGGACCGCGAGCTGGCGGGGTGCGATCGAAATGACGGAGTGAAACGGGGTGTCTTTCGTGACGGAAACGGGATCGTAGGGATGGATCACAGCTCGTCACTGGAGATCTCGACGGTGTACGAGATCTCTAGCTCCTAGGCGTGCCCTTTGCGCGATCACCATAACCAATAATATCCCGAAAACATCGCGTCATGCGACGATGACTATGCAGACGCGAAGACTAATCCCTCCGTGAGCTTACCATATTTTTCCATACAATAACGTCGTGGTCGATCGGTCGTTGATGCATTCTTCGTCTACTTTTTCTTCTTCCTTCTCTTCTTCGTCGTCGTTCCTATCCTTTTTCCTCTTGCTTCTTTCCCCCCTCCTTCTCTCTTCCTTCTTTCCTATATCTTCCTGTACTTCTTATTTATCTTTCCCTTTTCCTCTTCTTCGTTCTCCCTCTCTCTTCTCCTTCCTGTGTCTTCTTTTCTCTTCTATTTCGCGTGCTCTCATGCGAGTTGCGCGAGCCTCTCGCGTTTAACTTCACCTTCTATCCCTTCGCGTTGATTCCTACCGTTGTCCCGGATGGATTACTCTATCTCTTTCTCTCTTTCCCTCCCTGTTTCCGACCTCCCTGGTTGGTGGATATCTACTTCTACTTGTTCCTCGTCGGCACAAATTCAAAGAGGCCCGAGTCATTTGTACGGAGTCGGGAGCCGCGCGACTGAGACATCGAGATAATCTCGACGTAATCTACCTTACGAATCGTGATACAGAACCCTAAACCGAGACTCCGGGCCTCGGCGGAGGGACATCGAGCGGCTGAGTAGTATGTTAATGAGGACAGGGAAGCTGCCGGGTCCTCGCGCCCGGAGATAGTGAATGAATCTCCTCCGTCGTCCCGGCGGGATAAAAATACTTCTTTCGTTCCGTGATCGCGGCTAACCCGCGATACACCGCGAGATCGCGTCTATTAGCGTCCATGCGTGTCCGCGGGTTCTGTCGAGAAAAAAAGAGAAGAAAAGAAACGTATGTCATCTCTCTTTAAATCTCTTGGAGTGAAATCTCACTTGTAACGTGAATAAAAATTTGGTCGGAGCCGCGGTGTGAAAATACCGCCACTCGGCATCACAAGAGTGAATGATTCGCTCAAATCGTAGAGCGGATTCCTAATCCATGCGAGAGTGAATGTTTCAATTAGAATTTCCTCCTGCAAACGATCAAGTATACCGTAAGATGGGGTTACTTTGTGACTGTAGGGGTTATTTTGTGACACGGTGACTATTGGTTAATAGTGATAAAGTGCTTCCGGCTGTAGCCCATAGATGGTATGGTATGTTGGGCAAGATTTTGGCGCAAATTTTAGCTTTCCTGTTATCATTGTCATGGAGCGAGATTCAAAATACAAAAAAATGTCACTGTGTCACAAAGTAACCCCATCTTACGGTATCAGCGTCACTCCTCAATTTTGGATTCATTCGACGATTCCGATTGGACAATTCACTCTGTACACACAGAAAAATACATATTGCATTCAAGTAAATGTTACTTGTCTCAAATATTTCATAAGCTCATGTATCAGCAAATCTATCATCGTAAACACCTGATTTATTTAAAGTATATTCTGAATCCAAGTAATTTCTTCTCAATCGAGAATATTAAATCAAAGCGTAAAAAATTCAGTTTGATTATTACATAGAGTCGAATAAATTTTTTCTTTCGGCAAAGTTTTATAATATTTTTGCAGGAAGAATAAAAATTCTTCCTTTGATTCTACAATTATTAGGGGGGAAATCAGGCTGGATTCCAATTAGATCCCAAAGTATTTTCTATGCCGGTTTTCATGAAAGCAATCGTCTGTTCTACGTAAATGAAAGAATTTAATTAAACACGTCATCAGCACCCACCAAAAATAAATATTCACCACAGTCTTATTATATATTTTTTTCTCTCAATGCAACGCGTCTCACCTCTCGCGTCTGTCATGCTTCGTGTTCGCAGAACGTTCGGCGCGAAATGCGCGAAATGCGGGCGCAGCGTGGGCGCCGGCGACTGGGTGCGAAGAGCCAGGGAGAGGATATACCACTTGGCCTGCTTCGCCTGCGACGCCTGCTCCCGTCAATTGTCCACGGGGGAGCAATTCGCGCTTCTGGACGCGCGGCTGCTCTGCAAGGCCCATTATCTGGACGTGGTCGAGGGTAATAACACGTCCTCCTCGGAGGACTGCGACTCCGAGCACGGCGGCAAGGGCAGCAAGACGAAGCGCGTGAGGACGACCTTCACCGAGGAGCAGCTCTCGGTGTTGCAGGCCAACTTCCAGCTGGACAGCAATCCCGACGGTCAGGATCTCGAGAGAATCGCTCAAGTGACCGGCCTGAGCAAGCGAGTCACGCAAGTCTGGTTTCAGAATTCCCGTGCGAGGCAGAAGAAGCACAGCGGCAAGATTAAGACGCAGAGTAAGTTGCCTGCTTGTACATACAGGGGAGAGACCGGGGCAGGTTCGACCAGCGTTTCGTTTATCTATTTATTTGGAAGAAACGCTGAAAAGGAGTCGCGCAATGTTCCTTTTTGAACATGAGGGCTTTCCTTTTGGCTCGAGGCTGAGGCGGTATTTTTCGTAACATTAATCAGAAGATTCTATCAAGGTCCCAGGCATATGTAAGGGGAAGGGAGAGGAATATTTAATATTCAAAATATTATTCTCATGGAAGAAACAGCCGATTCGACATGACAGATGGCTACCACACGGAAAATTCCTTATAGTAAAATTTATTTATATAATAAATTTATATTATTATTTATATAATTTATATAATTAATAAGATCAATTTATATAATGAATAAAATTAAATAATAACATTTTCTTAAGGAATAGATTGACATTCTACAGTTGAAGATTGAAGATCCTGATTGTTTTAAGAAAATATGTTATATATTTCTTATTTGGAAAATATTCTATATTAGTGTAAATACAACAGTAAAAACACTTTATATTGAAATTTGCTCTCAATGTACTCTCTTAAAATGAATCAGTGAGTAGTTACTGATATCAGTTATAAGTATAGCACTGAACAGTTTCAGTGCTGTATTTATAGCTGCAAATCAGTATATTTACTGCTTTCAATGATGTTCCACTGATTCACTTTAAGAGAGTGTTTACAACGAGATTTACTACACGTTTCTTTGCAAGATAAATCTCTTACTGAGAATCTATTCCTGCACTACTATAAACATCGTAAAAATTGAAATATAAGAAAGACCTACAAAAACTCTTTCCGTGTAGAAAACACGTTACAAATTGAAAAGAATTATTATGAAAAAATATCACAATATATTCTCTCCGCGCGCGCGTGTATATATGATTTAAAATAAATCACTGGAATTCAAATGACTCGGTTGTCAAGTGACCATTTTTTTCCGAGTTTAAAAGTTTAATCGCAAGAGATTTAGGGAATAAAGACAAGGAAGTTTGCGACTTCGTTTTCACTGTTTTTCTCAATAAATGACGAACCTGCCTTAAGTGTCTCACGACGGCTCGACATATTTGGCGTACATCTCTAGTAAAACTCGTCCTTTCGTGTGCTCACAGTGCACCATTCGCCGCCAATGCAGCATCATCACCCGGTCGATCTGTATCCCGGCGCAGTGAACGTGGTCGGCGCTTATCTGGGCGGTTATCAGGCCGGCAGCGCCGGTAGCGAGAGTCCAGGTAGTCCATTAACGCCTCTCACACCACTCACGCCTCTCACACCGACTACGCCGAACCATTTGCAAGCGCAATTTTGCCATCCCGCCGGATAACTCGACGTAAAAGCTTGCTTCTTACCGCAAAATCGCCGATACTGACGGGCGAGTACACGCGCGCAATCGGTGCGTGAATCTCTCCCCTCTTAGCAATTTCAGCAGTTTCCTGCCTTGTACATATCGTGAGAATGAAAAAGAAGAAGTGTAAAGTAAATCGCGTTTGATATTAAGACATATCGTAATGTAAAAGACACGGAAAGTACGGAGATCGTACTGAGACTTTAAGCTACGCTCTTATTTATTCCAAGCTCGACGCGACTCGACCTTCTATATACTCGCGTTCACGAGTGAAATCTCCTCGACGAGATACGGGCGGTTGAAGAACAACTGGGAGGAAGTGAGGAGCGACTTGAGCAATAACGTTATCGCATCCCTCGTACGCGAATCATCAACATAGATAGATCTTTGAGTCCACGTACATTGTATATAGCTCTAGCTTTTGTACATATACCATTTACTTCTTAGAGAGATGCATGTGAGAATTTTATATTGCTCCCACCACGCGCACTTGTCGCTGCAATATTGTAAAACACGCCGTTATTAATAAAACGCCATTTGCTGTTACAATCGTAGCAATGACTTTCCTGCCACTCGCCTCTCTTGTATTCCTCCTCTATTCGCCTCTCTTATATATTCCTCTTATCACCCACCGACGTATATCACGGATACGTGTTACAACGTCGGGGACAACGTCGCGCAAAAAAAAAAAGTCGAAAGGAGAGATTGCATCGGGAAGCAACAGGATTCGTTTCTCTTTTTTTTTTGTTCAACGTGTGCAATTGTTATATATTTATATATATATATATATATATATATGTATATGTTTAGTTTACAATATTTACATCACAGTACATTCATATTAAATGACAGTTCTTTCACGTTTACACGACTATCGAGACGCTACGAAAGATACTTTCATTTGAAGCATTGCTATAGGACACGCGAAATTCCACCGACTCCGCGAGAATTACGTCTCCGATGACGTCCGGGAGATACGTAACCGTCTCTCTTTCATGTTTACCGAAGGAAGAAAGAGAGAGACAGAGAAAGAAAGAGGAGTGCATGGTCGAGAAAGAAATATATATCGAAATTTTAAAAATAAAACAATTTCCCGCGGGATCATAAAGGTTACAAGTCAAAATGGTGAGTATACATAACTTTGAAAAAAAGTAGCAAAATTCTAAAAGTGGGACAACGTCCGAAAAAGTCGTCATCTCAAAAACTAGGTACAGAAAAAATCTCCCCGAAATATTGAAAGCATGAAGTTGTTGTCAAAACAATTTACCAAACAACTTTGTGGAACAACTTCATCCTTTCTGTATTTCGGGAGATTGACTCTCATTTTTCGAGATGGCTTTTCGGGACAATTCGGGCATACTTTCAATATTTCGAAAAACATTGTATTCACAGTTTTCGATTTGTGACTCTTTGAGATGTTGTCCCACTTCTGAAACTCCGAGATTTTGATTTTTTAAGGTTATGCATATTCAACGTTGAAATTTGAATACTGAGACAATACAGTTCCCGGCATAATGCAATTTTACCGAGATACTGGAAGCATACAATTTTCGCGAAAAGTCATGACACCGACTATTTCAGGATAGTACTTTTGGCAAATTGTCTCGTTATACAATCAGGTGCGTTAATATCTTCTAATCTGAGTAGAGGAGCAGATGGTAATATGAAACAGAGCAGTAACAAAGTAAGGCTGTTTAAACGATTGCTGCGATCTTTCAATAACTGAAATAAACATAATCGTTACTGGCCACCAAATAGTGGCACCAGAGCCACGTTGTTTAAAGTGTTAAGAGAAGCCGCTTTGTTCTCTTGCTCTTAAAACTTTCCACAAGGTAAGATTAAAATAATGGTTTTTTGTTTTCATTGATAAATCTAACATATTAGCTGTAGATTTGTTATAAGATTAAACCGGTTAGTGTCGATTTATAAGATTAAACTTCGAAATCGCAGAATTAGTTATTTGGAAGCATTTTTCCTACTTTGAGATTCATTGGAAAGTAGCGATGATCGATAATATGGAACAAGGGATTCCATCTTACATTTCCACGTTTTATGTAGCGGGTATAAATGTGTATAATGTTTTTATTTGACCTTTGTTCATAAGCTTAAAGGACCTCCACATCGTTTTAATTATTGAGCTCAATTTTCTTAATTTTCACAGCTAGTGTTTTTATTTTCATTTCAGTCTGTGATTTTTACATTCAAGGAAATTTAATCAAAAAGATAGTTTTAACGCCAACAACTTTATAATAACAAAAAGTTTTTTTTTTTATTTTCACTGTTTCATATCACCATTCCATTTTTTAAGACCTTATTTTTTACACCATGTTAAAAAGATTTTGTACTCTTTGAACAGTTTTTTCCTAATGATTATGAATACATTATAAGTGCTAACACTCATAATATATTCATAATTATAAGTATGTGTACTAACACTTTGGCAGTTATAGATGCAATTATTGCATTTAAAATTAGATTTTTCGTCTAGAAAAAAAGAGGTCTATATATTTTTTTTTACCCTCTCCCCTACAGCAGGAGTATAGACAAATGGACAGATATAATACAATTATGTGTCCTGTTTTGTAGTTCCTCTCCGGAACAATTATATATTTCAGAATATTGTTTCACCAATCACATTTCGATTTTTTTATTACGAAAATTATATCCTTCATATATTTCGGTATTCGGATTTTAGTATTACGATTTTTCGGAAAATTGTCCGAGTTTCCGAGTCCCGATTTTTCGAGACATTGCACATTTATCGAATAAGAGAAAGAGAGAGAGAGAGGGGATAGAGGAAGAATGAGAGTGGTGGAGTGCAAAATTATCGAACACAGTCAAAGAGGAGGAGGTAGACAGAGAGATCGATGCGTAGGACGAAGTTGTACGCGCACACGCGCTATCAGACACGCACACGTATACCAGATACGCACACACATACACACGCACTCACTCATTCACTCACATCGTTCTCCTTCATTTATATCCGCCGCCTTTTTTCCTAGCTGTGAATATATATATATTGTTCGTGCGCGGAACATACGAAACAATACGTACGCTCACACTAACCGCTTTTGACAAGCTTCAACACCGAGAACGCAGCATCTATCGCTCCCGAGCGTGGTCTGAGAGCGCGTCATCGAAGAGTAATAACGCGACAGAGCGAACTTCCCACCTTGAGGATAAATAAAAACGGTACCTGTGCTTCGAGGCGTGTATCTACCTTGACACTTTTTTCGTTAAAGCAATGCGTGTATTTACAATATGCTGAATCGAGCCGCGGTCATTAAACCTCGTTCGGCATGGACAACAGCATCGAGTCCTGCGAGAGCTCGTCCATCGACTGTTCCGAACCTGAGAACAGAGTTAACGAAATCGCGATTACGTAACCGGTCCCGCTGGCATCCCCGATTAATGATCGTCTCCTGGTACGGGCTTCTTAATCCTGCCGATAGTCTCTTACGCGATACTCGGTCCGGCACTATGGAACGCGTTCCGTGCGATTTCTTACCGTGATTATGATAAATGGAGCCCGTGGGACTCTTGCACGTGGCCGGGCTAAGTTGCGGCTGCTGTGGCTGCTGGTGCTGTTGTTGGAAGGAATACGTCAGGTGCAGGTTGATGTGACGGCCGAAATCGTTGGGCGATGCGGTGGAGTTCGGTGGCGATTGGTGTACTGTGAAAGAATAAAAACGACCCGATTTTCCTCGATGTTCGTCGCAACGATCGTAATCTTGACGATATTGTAACTAACGTTTAAGTCGATGTGTTCTCACGTTTCAAAACTCGAAACCTCTAACGTTTTTAGTTTTCAGCTTTCAGTATTTTAAGCGTTCTAAATCAGAGAAAGCCCCCTTAAGGAAACACAACTGTCGCAAGGTTCTCGCGAGATAAGAGGAAAAGCGTCTTACCGTGCTGGCCTTTCATCTTGCCCGTGTGCAGGTGTTTCTTCTGCCTCGCTCTCGAGTTCTGGAACCACACTTGCGTCACCCTCTTGCTCAGCCCGGTTACGTGCGCTATCCTCTCGAGGTCCTGACCGTCGGGATTGCTGTCCAATTGGAAATTCGCCTGGAGAACAGAGAGCTGCTCCTCGGTGAAGGTGGTCCTGACCCTCTTCGCCTTGTTACCGCCCTTGTGGCCACTCTCGGAGTCACCGCCTTCTGCGAAAGTACCAATTAGTCCCCCAGCTCCCCTCGCGCCATCCACGTTCCATATCCACGTGGATCCGTGTTATCCATATCGATAAGGAGCGCGGCCGCGGATGGTACATTGCGGCATGTACGCGGGACATTCTCACCATCGGAGGAGGTGTTGTTGCCCTCGACGACATCGAGGTAATGCGCCTTGCAGAGCAGTCGCGCGTCCAGCAGCGCGAATTGCTCGCCGGTCGACAGCTGACGCGAGCAGGCGTCGCAGGCGAAGCAGGCCAAGTGATAAACCCTCTCCCGGGCTCGTCTCACCCAGTCGCCGGCGCCCACGTTGCGTCCGCATTTCGCGCACTTCGCGCCGAAAGTTCTGCAAGCAGCAAGCGCCGTGCGAACGACTCGCTAGTGGTGACCGTAAATGCAGCTGCGTGTCGATTGTGCAAACGTAAGGTAAGTGCCGTGACGTCTCGGATTTACTTTGCGCCAAGTTATAGCCGATGCTGCGACCGCTCGATCAACGGCTACGGGGTGCAATGATAACCGCTCAAACATAACTCGTGGACCCGGGAGGAAGAGGCGCGAAGGCCGGCCGAGAGAGGAGAGTGGCTCGAGAGAAGAAGAGCCAGAGAAAGAGTGAAGGAGAGAGAGAGAGAGCAAGAGAGAGACTAGAGAAGAGATATTCATGTCGAGAAGCAAGTGGTCTTCAGTGGCGCGTGTTTCGCGGCCGTTTATTTCTTCGCTTCTCTGCCCCTCTCTTTCTCTTTCTTTCTCAACAGCGCTTCCCCCCGCCACGATCACCGCCTCGGGAAGGATCCGTGTGGTATCGTCGTATACCTTCATGACTCAGTGTCTTCCACGTTTAATTCCCGTACGTGCTCGCCTGCAACTCTGGACTCTTGCGTTTTAATTAACCCCGAGATTGCAAGAGAGAAAGAGAAACAGAGAAAGAGAGAGGAGCAAAGGAAGAGAGAGAGAGAGAGAGAGAGAAAGAGAGAGACCAGAGGATCATACAATATGCCCGTTGCATTAATTAGTTCGAATTATACGTCGACCGGATCGCACTATCGGGTATCCATTCGACTCCTCCGCGTCGCGTAATAAAGTGTGTCGGTTTGCTCGCGTGTAAATTCACCAGGGATCGATTCTATATATAATACCGCGCACGTTTATGCAGTCGGCCGCGTCGCTGTAAACGGTAGCCGTGTAGCCACGGCGAACACAAGCCTACTGCAAACGACACACGCACATGCACGCACGCACGCACGCACGCATCGAATGAATGGCCCGACGACGAGGAGGAGGTTTGCATCTAGGATGCGCCCCGCGACGGCGGCGGCGACACGACCAGCGCAGCAGCAGCAGCATCCGCGAAAAGGACGGTCGGTTGTTACCTCGGCTTGGCATGGCCGTGGTCGGCCGTGTCGCCGAGTGTCGCGGCCGATAATTAAACAACGACTAGACGGCCATTAGCCCATTATCATATTCATGAACATGGAAAGTGCATCCGATCCGATACCCTGCCCCTTCCCCGGCCAGTTTCTCCCCGCGGATCCGACGCACCCCGCGACTGTGCCTGTGCGAATTGTATTTGCGAATGTGCCACCGGACATCGTGCGCTCTGCGGATGTCTTATGGGTCGCCACGCGACTACCCCGGTGGTCGTTGGAGTGGTGGACTGTGCCCTCCCGCCACACCCTGCTGCGGATGTCGTCGTATTCTCTAAAGTACAATCGGTGTATTCCTCACTGAAATGCTATATTTACAACTGGTGCGATTATAAGTACAGCACGGCAATCAGTGAAATCTCGCTGAAAGAATCAGTTAACCGGTTCACTGGTAAGCGCACATATACTACACTGAGAGAAGGATTTAGTAAATATTATCAAAATTTGGTTACTATTACTAAAAGGTAGACGTAAATGTAGCGGGCCAAAGCTATGGCAATACTTATTAATTAATTTAGCTCTGTAAAATAAATTATTTATTTGACAGAAGTAAAATTTATTTGCTTCCAGAATATATTTGGTAAATAAGACTTATTGAATAGTTGGTAGACGTAAATATAGCGGGCCAAAGCTATGGCAATACTTATTAATTAATTTAGCTCTGTAAAATAAATTATTTATTTGACAGAAGTAAAATTTATTTGCTTCCAGAATATATTTGGTAAATAAGACTTATTGAATAGTTGGTAGACGTAAATATAGCGGGCCAAAGCTATGGCAATACTTATTAATTAATTTAGCTCTGTAAAATAAATTATTTATTTGACAGAAGTAAAATTTATTTGCTTCCAGAATATATTTGGTAAATAAGACTTATTGAATAGTTGGTAGACGTAAATATAGCGGGCCAAAGCTATGGCAATACTTATTAATTAATTTAGCTCTGTAAAATAAATTATTTATTTGACAGAAGTAAAATTTATTTGCTTCCAGAATATATTTGGTAAATAAGACTTATTGAATAGTTGGTAGACGTAAATATAGC
>NW_022639499.1:796147-796298 GCF_010583005.1 Odontomachus brunneus
GTCCAAAAAGTAAGACCAATTTAAAATTTTTCTTTTAAATCTTTATTTATTATTCCAAATCTATTTCGTCGTCTTCAAAGTAATCCCCCTCAGACACAATACACTTATGCCAACGTTTTTTCCAACCCTCGAAACAGTTGTTAAAGTCGAT
>NW_022639499.1:796308-799358 GCF_010583005.1 Odontomachus brunneus
CCCACCATCTCACACTGCATTGGTTCTTCGAGACCATTTCGCTAAAAATTCGACCCATATCGTTCCACAACCATCATATTCATCTGATTTAGCACCGTGTGACTTCTGGCTATTCCCTAAACTCAAAAGACCGCTCCGGGGACGCCGTTTTGACTCGATTGAAGAGATACAAGCTGAATCGAAGAAAGCTTTGAAGGCCATTCCGGAAATCGACTTTAACAACTGTTTCGAGGGTTGGAAAAAACGTTGGCATAAGTGTATTGTGTCTGAGGGGGATTACTTTGAAGGCGACGAAATAGATTTGGAATAATAAATAAAGATTAAAAAAAAAATTTTAAATTGGTCTTACTTTTTGGGCACAGTAGTGTATGTGTAGGAAAAATAAGTGCCACAACTGGTAAACACACATATATGTGTTCGCTGTATATCTCCGCCAGTTTTAAACGGATTTGCATGGAACTTGCTACTCTCATGTTTTTTGGATCGCTGATTAAGAATCCGAGGTCAAATTTGAGAAATTTAAAATGGCGGATCCAATATGGCGGCTTCAAGTGACTAACTTTGATATTCCATTACAGATACGGAATAAACTCAGTATGATATTCGGTATGATTTCATGGATACTCCGTTCTCTAACAGCACAAATTGACGTCCAGGAGACGTTCTGAGATCATCCTGGGGACGTTTCTACGTCCTCAGGAAATCTGTGGGACGTCCTCAAGAGATTTTGTGCTGTATGGGTTATTAGCTAGTGAAATATTATGAATTTTATAATATAAATTATAAAATAAAACAATATAAAAATATATTCAGAATTGACTTTAGAGAAAATTTGACTCTGAAGATATAATGAACGATATAAAGGATATTAGTTTTGGGTAAAAGTAACGGGATAAATTTGACCTCAAATTAAATAAAATGAAACAATATAAAAATATATTCAGAATTGACTTTAGAGAAAATTTGACCCTGGAGATATAATGAACGATATAAAGGATATTAGTTTTGGGTAAAAGCAACGGAACAAATTTGACCTCAAATTTGTAATCAGTTACCCAAAAAACCCCTTATTAGATAAGCTTTCATGTAAAATGCGAAATTTTTTGTTCTCACCTATTTTGGCACGAAACGTTGGTTCCGAGTTCACCAGTGAACCGGTTAATACACGGAAAAGAAATGCTGTTGTATCAAGAGAAATTGTCAACATCGCCATAATCGGAGTAAATCCTTTTGATTTAACCAGTAATAACATTAAAATCAATACATAATGTATTGTTTTCGATAATTCAAGTATTAGTTTCAATAACACTGCTGTTGAATCAAGAAGATTTATAACAATTACGGCGCTGTTGTCAATTTCTACTAATACAACAGCATTTTTTTCTCATGTAGTAGCGACTGTTCCTATTATTGCAGTTCACAAACACAGACAGCGTCATTGCACGCGAATCGTATGGGAGCCGTTATTCCATCACCGCAAACGCAAAAAGTTGGATTTGGCACAGCGTGTGACGAATTTATGCACTACAGATTTTGCAGTGGAATCTTACCTCCATTGGTCGAAATCAGTGATATGCAACATGAAGCAGTAAAATGGAAGTGTTTCCACTGGAAATCAGTGAATATACGCCGATTGCCGGTGAAATACTCGTACTGATTCAGAAACAATTTTAGTGATTTACTTTAAGAGATTACTCTTTGGATTTCTTCAAGTGGAATTGCACTCAGAAAGTAGAACGACAGAGGAGTCGAGCGACTTTTCACTTCTGTGGATTCTTTCGTTCTTTAAGCGTCGAGTGGATATTTTCATTTGAGATTAAAGAATGAATTTCTGATGTGTTTCAACGTCAATTGACACAAACTCATTCCAATCAACTGTAATATTCACTACTGATATAGACTGATATAGACTACGAATCCGCTTTCTATAGTTTGAGTTAAATATTCATTTTTATAATCACGAGTGACAATATTTTTACTGTCGCATTGGATAAATTTTTGCTTGTCTAAAGTGAGATTTCACTTCAAAAAGTTTAGAGATTAACAATTCTCTTGTTTCGATAGAATTACTCAAAATTTCTTAGGATCTAATTGAAATTTAGTCTAATTTCCCAAAACATTATAAACTCTGGTTGAGAAATTTATGTGCAGATTCAGATGAAAAATATAATGTTCCAAATATATGAGATTCTAATTGAGAAACTCAAACAAATTTCATTTACTCTCCCTAACGTTCTCACAAATATTTTATTCTGACTTCCATTTCGCGTTAGAATTAAACAAAAACGTATGAAACACTTTGCATATATATATACTGTGCAAATATAAATATTTTAAAAGTGTAAATACTCCCAAGGTGTTCCATATTTTTGAATCTTTTGTTGTTCAGTAGTAAATATATTCAATAGTAAATATAAAAATAGAATTCTCTAATTGACTTTATAAAACTCTACACCAACTTTACCAACTACAAAAGAATCTCACAGAACAACTTCTGTTGCGGATCTAAATAGAGAACGTGAGACAAAGGTAAGCATTTCCAATTGGTATCGTAATAGAATGTTTTTTCGTGGGACAAACTCGGCCAGACACAGATCGGAATACCCACGATACATGAGAAATTCATGAGAAATTTCTATATAGAAACTTGTCTGTGTTCATTAATAAACCTTCAATTATAAATTTTTGTCTCGACGAGAGAGAACAAAAGCGAAAAAGGAAGCCAATGGATTCCGTCCCAGGGACGAGAGTCCTTTCAGTCTCGATCCGACGATACATAACACCTTAATCCTATTGTGTTTTAAAAGAACGCTAATTCCATGTTCCGGCGTTAAAGGTGACTCCCCATCATGCGCCCACGTCGGAAGCTAGAGAAGGATTTAAATCTCGAATGTCTTCCGTTCGGGGATTACAATGCGCGTTGGTTCTCGGAGGACATACCACAAAGAGTGTTACACGCTGCGAGACGAGACGAGAGAGAGAGAAAGAGAGGGAGAGGGAGAGAGAGGGGGAGAGAGAGAGAGAGAGAGAGAGAGAGAGAGAGAGAGAGA
>NW_022639499.1:799708-809495 GCF_010583005.1 Odontomachus brunneus
GAGAGAGAGAGAGAGAGAGAGACGGAAGCAATGTTACATTCGATACTCAGCCCCTGCAAATGTCGGTCTTATTTTTCGCCCTTTTTACGCTTCGTCCGTCCACTTGCGCGAGACTCACGAGAGAGGAGAGACAAGACGGTTCCGGTTCTCTCTTTCTCTCCTTCTTAGGGCTCGATGTCGGCGATTGTCGACTGGTGTACGGGTCCCCGCGGGTCATGGATCCCGCCGACGACCGGGTCATCGTATGGCAGCATTACCAGGCAGAAAGCACGAATCAAAAAAATTACGCGGCGGATTCCTTCGGACCTCCCGCACACTGTTCCCGAGTGCGTCCAACCGACATTAAAAAGTAACTCGGCGCTTGCAGCTAACGATAATAAGTGTCTTGTTTAAGAGGAGGTTCTGCTTCAGATAGACGAGAAAAAATAGATTTTCATACACAGAAAAAAACTAGTACCCGCTCAAAACTAATATACTGAAGTTAGCAATTATTGTTTCATATATAGGCAACAATATATAATTTTGTTAGAAACAACTTTAAAGTTCTTTTAACAAAGAATTTCAACAATGTTATGACTTTAAATATCATAATAGCCTTGTAAGAAATATAGTTATTTTCATGATATTTATACAATGATTATTTTCATGATTATTATAATGATATCTTCTTCAGACAATTAAAAAATGGTTAAAAATATTAACATAGAATTTTGATCATGTTATTCATTGTTGTTTTAATGAGAAAACTTAATTAAATTTTACTAAAATTTAATAGGATAGTATTATTGTTTTCATAAGAAAATTATTTAATAAATATAAATTTAATTTTAATTAATATAATATAAATTTAATTTAAATTTAGAAAGTATAAAGTATGAAAAATTTAAATTCCATTCAAGTTTTTCGTGTGGTGTCGTCGAATATCTCTAACTGGCGGACAACGTTACGATTCACGCAATATCTGAAGGAAATAGGATAATTTAGGATAATTTTAAATTATCCTAAATATTAAATTTGCTGCAGGAACCTTTATCATATGCAGAAAATCGAAATTTCACAACATGACGGCACTTTAAAACAAGTTCTCTTTTTCCCTCTTTCTTTCTTGTTTATGTAGTGCTCCGGAAAAACTAATTTTAGAAATTTTCCAAAGGATTTACGTTCATCCTCCAGCTAATCTAATGCGGTTTTTAAATTTTTTCGTCCCATTTGTTTCAAATTATTGTACGAGTTATCAGTCAGTTAAAAGTGTCCGACGGCGTTCAGCACAAAAAGAACTGGGCGGAATTTTAATTTGTTTTAATAATTCTGTCTTAAAACAATGATAAATAGTTTAGTCCATACCCTATACATAAATTAATATTTGTAATCATTTCTTTAAGAAAAGTTAGCAAAGGCTCCCTTTTTTGGGCATCTAAGCCAGAATTTCCCCTTAATTGAGCAAACTAAATGAGATAAGACCGCGATTTGCGACTCAGGCAGAACACACATACAAGATTGTAACGAACCGATAACTGGTCCAATAATATCTCTAGAGAACCGATAACTAGTCCAATAATCTCTAGAGAATAATAATATAACGAGTTGATAACTTGATCGAGTTCTCATGCTAATCCTCATAACTGCATCGACCTTTTCGGGAATTTATTAATGTGATTAGATTAATATTCTAGTTAATTAATTAAAACTGTGATTAGATTAATATTCTAATTAATAACAACCGTATCAATTTCTCTTCTTTCTCACCTGGAATATATTCTGTTCGGTGTTGCGACAACGACAAAATCCAAGAGAGAGAAAGAAGTACACTGAGAGATATTTATATATATATATATATATATATATATATATATATATATATATTTAATAAAAAATAAATAAAAGAATATTTCTGATCCAAATATCGATGAATTGTTGTATCCGATGAGAGAAATATCGGTTTATAATTTTTTGATCGGCTTATCTAATGAAGTGCCGTTACGATCGGAGATATTCGATTAAATTTAATCGGATATCCTGACCAGATATAAAAGTTGATCGGTATTTTGATCGACTTTCTCGGGAATTTATTAGTCCAAAACTCTAATTAGATTAATATTCTAATTAATAACAACCGTATCAATTTCTCTTCTTTCTCACCTGGAATATATTCTGTCCAGTGTTGCGACAACGACAAAATCCAAGAGAGAGAAAGAAATACACTGAGAGAAATTATTCGATAAGAAATCAACAAAAGGATATTTCTGGCCAAATTCCGGATGAATTGTTGTATACAATGAGAGAAATATCGATTTATAATGTTTTGATCGGCTTATCTGATGAAGTGCCGTTACGATCGGAGATATTCGATTAAATTTAATCGGATATCCTGACCAGATATAAAAGTTGATCGGTATTTTGATCGACTTTCTCGGGAATTTATTAGTCCAAAACTCTAATTAGATTAATATTCTAATTAATAACAACCGTATCAATTTCTCTTCTTTCTCACCTGGAATATATTCTGTCCAGTGTTGCGACAACGACAAAATCCAAGAGAGAGAAAGAAATACACTGAGAGAAATTATTCGATAAGAAATCAACAAAAGGATATTTCTGGCCAAATTCCGGATGAATTGTTGTATACAATGAGAGAAATATCGATTTATAATGTTTTGATCGGCTTATCTGATGAAGTGCCGTTACGATCGGAGATATTCGATTAAATTTAATCGGATATCCTGACCAGATATAAAAGTTGATCGGTATTTTGATCGACTTTCTCGGGAATTTATTAGTCCAAAACTCTAATTAGATTAATATTCTAATTAATAACAACCGTATCAATTTCTCTTCTTTCTCACCTGGAATATATTCTGTCCAGTGTTGCGACAACGACAAAATCCAAGAGAGAGAAAGAAATACACTGAGAGAAATTATTCGATAAGAAATCAACAAAAGGATATTTCTGGCCAAATTCCGGATGAATTGTTGTATACAATGAGAGAAATATCGATTTATAATGTTTTGATCGGCTTATCTGATGAAGTGCCGTTACGATCGGAGATATTCGATTAAATTTAATCGAATATCCCGGTCGGATATAAAAGTTCATCGGTATTTTGATCGGAAATATCCGTTCGTTAATTTTCTATCGGATAACTTCTCTCAGCGTATCTGCAAGAAGACTTACACATCCTTACGGGAAGTCTGTGCACTTTCTCGCCAGCAACTCGCCGGAATATACCTGCGTCGCAATTGCAATAATATGTAAGAGTCTAGAACATCACACCTTCTGTGATGCTCGCTATCGCCAGACGCGTAGCGTCGTGTAGCGATCGGATATCACGACGCCTGATTCAGGTTTGGTTGGCGTAAAACCCAGGTGACTGAGGTAACTGATTGACAGTTGGATAAACACATTGGGCAGACTTCGCTTGGAGCCTTCCGTACATTCGACGAGTCACCGCGGGTTCCTTCGACTTTGATCTCTACGACCGTACGTCTTACATCGCTATCGATGCGCATCGCGCGCAACAAAAATATTCTACTTATTCATTCGATAATGCGAACAAAAAGAAAAGACTGTATTTTCTTTCTGCTCTGCTCCCTCCTCTTCCTCCCCTCCTTCCTCCGCCTCCATCTCACACTCTCTCTGTCTCTCACTGTCTCTTCTCTCTTTCTCCCGGTCTCCCCCGCTTTCTCCCCTTTTTCTCCACAGAGAGAATTTTATAGTGAAAATTACTGCAGAACTTTGTGATCGAGACACAGATCGACAGTCGGTTATAACTGACTATTCTCTCATCGTATACGCGCTGCTTATATTTTACACTGAGAGAAAACAATGGTTGATCCAACTAAAATTATAGCTATTTTTTATCCTAACTATATCTTTTGTATTATTCTAACACAAAAATGATAGTAGTAATGTGCAGACAAGGCTATCATGGTAGAATTTAATTATAATAATATATTATAATAGAATTTAATTTAACAAATAGTTTCCTTTACCATAATTTACAGTAATCATTTCTCTATATGTGATTATAGTTACAAGTACCAAACATTTTTTCTCAGTGTAGGAAAAAAACGTACTATTAAAAGATTTATATCCTCAGCGAAATTCACCACGTTCTTTAGCAAAATGAATCTTACTGACAGTCCATTCGCGCCCCACTAAAAAAACATAACGACACTGGAAGGAATTTATATAAGAAGAGACAATGACGTGTTCTCTCCGTGTCTTGTTCTGTTGTCGCGCGCGACTTATCGATCTCGCTCGAAGAGATCGTCGCGGAGTAAGGCGGGCGTTATTTTGTACAAAAGTGTCAATCGATAGTCGACTTACAGGACGTAATCGTGCCTGCAGTAGAGCCGCATGCCTTTCAGGAAGCAGGAGTGCTGATCGTGCAACGGCCTGGCACAGGCGCAACACCTCAGGCACCTGGAGTGCCACGTACGTCCGCCCACGCACAGCACGATTCGCTCGCGTACGCGCTCTCCGCAACCACCGCACTCCATTACACTGGGTGACGTTTCCGGGCCGACGACCAGGCCGCTGGTGCTTTCGGGACAGGCGAGATTGGGACCGCCGGCGCCGTCGCACGCTCCGTCGCCGCTCGTGTCCTCGACTTCCGTCTGCGTAAACAAACAACAGTTCCAGATATTCGTAAACGGAGATACACGGTGGATCGTTAGGTGGATCGATAGATAGACAGATACTACTGTGTCCAAAAAGTAAGACCAATTTAAAATTTTTTTTTTTAATCTTTATTTATTATTCCAGAAGAGAAGAAAAAAATAGTTGGAATAACTATAATCTCACTAGAGAAAAAAGAAGAGAGAAAAAAATAGTTGGAATAACTATAATCTCACTATATTTTATAGTTCGTTTTGGCCTCAAACATATATTTATAGTTCATCTAAACATGAAGATATAGTAGAATGAACACAGATTTATAGTCACCATCTTATTACTCTATATATATGGTAAAGCACCTTTTGGGAATATAGTTACATGTACATGTATATTTGCCAAATATTCCAATTGTATTGACTATATAAAATAGTTAATTTCTCTTACCATTCAATATTTGCTACCTTACTATATTTTTTATTTCAAATAATTATATAATTCTTGGTAAAAATTTTACACGGGTCAGTTATACTATGCTTATATTGTAAATATTGCAAATATTATGGTAATATTTACTATAAAAATTATATTCCTAACTATAATCTTTTTACTATGCCATTATAGTTCCAAATATCATACATTTTTCTCTCAGTGTAAATCTATTTCGTCGCCTTCAAAGTAATCCCCCTCAGACACAATGCACTTATGCCAACGTTTTTTCCAACCCTACGGTTGGAAACCGTATTACGTGATGCATATAAACCCACACTGCAGTGATAGATATAAACCCACCATCTCACACTGCATTAGTTCTTCGAGACCATTTCGCTAAAAATTCGACCCATATCGTTCCACAACCACCATATTCACCTGATTTAGCACCGTGTGACTTCTGGCTATTCCCTAAACTCAAAAGACCGCTCCGGGGACACCGTTTTGACTCGATTGAAGAGATACAAGCTGAATCGAAGAAAACTTTGAAAGCCATTCCGGAAATCGACTTTAATAACTGTTTCGAGGATTGGAAAAGACGTTGGCATAAGTGTATTGTGTCTGAGGGGGATTACTTTGAAGGCGACGAAATAGATTTGGAATAATAAATAAAGATTTAAAAAAAAAATTTTTAATTGGTTTTACTTTTTGGACACAGTAGTATATTGGATTGGCACGAAGCATCTCGGTTATTTTCCTATTAAATTCTCGTGGGAAGCTGAAAGGCAATCAGTCTTCGTTGCGTGCCTACACGCAAAAAAAGAACTAGCTTCCGCTAGCTAAAAAATAGCTGTGGCAGATAAGATATGCCACTGAAATAGGGACAGCTAATGTCGATACTATCGAAGCTAAATTTATTCGCCTAAATTTGTTAAACTTAGGCGCTACAGCGAGAAATATTAGCTGCTAGAAATAAATGACTGTAACAAATGATTGTAGCTATACGGCAAACTTCTTTAATATATACGTACGATAAGAAATTTAGGAATAACTGCTATTTTCTTGAAATAATGTACATTTTTAATGTCACCTATATGTGTATTTCATAGCGAATGCATCTTAGCTGTCATAGCCAATTCTTAGCGACAGCTAAACGATTAGCCGTTTGACTAAGTTTGAATCAGCTATCGCGATTTAGCTGATATTACTAAATCATTTTTTTGCATATACACGGAGAAAAATAATTTGCTGGTGCAGCAAATTTCCTGCTGGTCTGGCAAAATCTTTTCATTATTGTATGGACAGCAAAGAGATTTGCTAAGAGTACTAATCACTATTTGCTGCATATAATTTGCTGAATCTACAAATTATTTTGCATATAAGAATCATGATGGATTTATATAAGCAGTTGCAGTTTTGCTCCGATAGCAAATAAATTTGTTAAAGATACATTATTTTGCATCAATAGCACATTAACGTGATTCTTAGGATAAATACATTCAACAAATTTATTCTATCCTAACAACGAAACTACTTCTGCTCTGATAACGAATAATTTATAAAATTAGTTACATCAACTAAATTTTTTTGACGTCACTACGAATATGCAGTAGCAACGACAATTTTGCTAAAAAAGCAAAATTATTTTTCTCCTCGTACACGGAAAAAAAGATCTACTACATATGGACAACTAAACATTATTAGCCACTTTTTCTTTGTTGCAGCAACCAATTTCCTTGCTATGATAACAAGAAAATCTGCTAAATACTAAAAACACTAAAAAAAAGTAAATACTAAAAAGTAAAAAAGTAAATATTAAAAATACTAAAAAAAGTAAAAACTAAAGCAGTAAATTATGTTTAGTTGTCCATCTGTAGCAAATTTGCTACGTTAGCTACTTTTCTTGCTATAGGAGCAGATTTTCTTGTTATCATAACAAGAAAATTGCTCCTGCAACAAAAAAGTAAATACTAAAAAAAGTAAATATTAAAAAGTAAAAAAGTAAATACTAAAAATATTAGAAAAAAGTAGAAACTAAAGCAGTAAATTATGTTTACTTGTCCATCTATAGCAAATTTGCTACGTTAGCCACATTTCTTGCTATAGGAGCAGATTTTCTTGTTATCACAGCAAGAAAATAGATTCCTGTAGCAAAGAAAAAGTAGCTAACACAGCGAATTATATTTAACTGTCCATATGTAGCAAATTAGTATGCTGCTACAGCAAATTATTTTTTTCCGTGTAAAGGAATAGTCGATATTGATTACATGTTATTCATACACTGAAAGAAATTATTCCATAAAAAATTAACAGACGAATATTTTCGATCAAATTATGACCAATTTTTATATCCCATCAGCGTATCCGATTAAATTTAATCGGATACTTCCGATCATAATGGCAGATTTTATCAGATAAACAGATCAAGAAATTGAATCGATATTTCTCAACGGATGTTTCCTGATCGGATATACAAATTCATTAATATTTTGATCGGAAATATCTGTTTTTTAATTTTTCATCGAGTAATTTCTCTTAGTATAAGAATGATTAATCCTATGAAATTAATTTGATTTTTCATTTTATTTGACAAATCTTTTGAACCGAACTGAATATGAATAGATACATGAGCGGTTTTTACTGCATTTTAGGAATCTCATAAGAACACTAAAAGAATTACATAAAAATAAGCTCATCCACCATACCGAGCGTCATCATTTACAAATATTCTTTAATATCTCGATAGTTATTGCGAATATCGCAAAACTGTATGGAACTTTTGTGTTCACCTCAATCCAATCTACGCCCGAGAGATGGTGAGATCGAGCTGGAACACTTTGTATACGAGTGAAAAATCATCCTACTTCAGCTTGAAAATCACTCGACTTTCCAAGTAGAGTTTCGTTAATAAACTATCAACTTCGATCCATAAACAAACAAACAATTCTCTTGAAAGATGTAACAGAGTTCACTGAGAAAGAACTGTTTGATATTTGTAACTATAATCACACAGAAAAATAATTACTATAGATTATGATCAAGAAAACTTCTTCTTTAATTAAATTCTACTGTAATGTTAACGATAATAACCTTACATGTTACCACCATCATTCTCATGTTAGAATAACTAAAAAAATATATGCTTAGCATTAGAAATAACTATAATTTTACTAAGATCAGCCATTTTTCTCTCACAGTGCACAGGTGTTAACGACAACATCGAAAAATCGAAAGCGTCGTTTCGAAGGCCGCTTTGCCGGGGAGGGTGCGAGTCTCCCTCGTTCGCGGCTCATTTCGCCAATGACGGCGGGGGTCTGCGACGCGACGTTAACATCCGAGAGGTTTACCGTAACGAGACCGGTAACATAATGACCGGGAGATTCGGCTGCGACTGGTTACTCGCACGGCCATTATACTTCCCGTCGACGAGCCGTTCCCTCCCTTGTGGCACCCCTGATTCGGGGGAATGCGTTGCGAGGTGTGCATATGCGCGCGCGTGTGTGTATGTGTGCTTGTGTGACGGATACACGGCTCGGATGATCGCGCATACAAGCGGCGTGAGAGGTGCCGAGGCGAGAACACGCGTTTACACGCGGTGCGTGTACCAGCACCTCCTCGACGACACGACACAACACCGACATGGACACGCGTGTCACCATATTGAAAAGGAACGACCGCGTATCGTTCGTCCACGCGGGGAGAGATCGTGGTGTTGTTGCCTGCCGTTGGCTGTGCCCCGATTGCCGCGGTTACGTTCGCTCACGGTGGGGTGCCTTTGCGCTTGACCAGCTGCCTACCGGATCGCTTACCCGGATCGCGACTCCGCAACTAGATACGAGAGCTTTCGGTAAATCGAGGAAGCGAACGTCCCGAGAGATAGAGAAGAAGAGAAAGAAAGAGAGAGAGTGAACGAGAGAGAGAGAGAGAGAGAATTTATTTAGCCCTACACTGAGGGAAAATGTATTACACTTGGAACTATAATGGCATAGTAAAAAGATTATAGTTAGGAATAATATTTTTATAATAAAGGACTTCGCACAAAACCTATGGAAAATGGTTTTCGGTCAAATTGGCTGAAATTTCACTATGTTATAGTTTTCGCCATGTTGATAAAAAGTTATCATTGCACCAAGTCCCAAAAGTCAATATTTCCCAAGATATAAAAGGTCAAAGTAATGAAATATGGTCATCCGCAGTAGTAAGACGTATGTTATAAGTGATACATTGATATTTATTCACGAAATAAATAAAAATCGATTTTTACATATATATATATATGTAATAAATATTTAGTTCCGCAATATATATGTATATATATATATACAGGGTGGGGCAAAAGTATCGGACCGGTGAAATATCTCGAAAAATATAAGTTTTACAAAAACTGTTTCAGATCTTAAAAAGATCTATTGTATTTACTGATTTTAGCAGATTGATCTTGGGTGAAAACAACTGATTGTGAGTAGCTGTGAAAACAACTGATTTTGAGTAGCTGTGAAAACAACTGATTGTGAGTAGCCGTGAAAACAACTGATTGTGAGTAGCCGTGAAAACAACTGATTGCGAGTAGCTGTGAAAACAACTGATTTTTGACCCTGGCAACGCCACCCAAGATCAATCTGTTAAAATCAGTAAATACAATAGATCTTTTTAAGATCTGAAACAGTTTTTTGTAAAACTTATATTTTTCGAGATATTTCACCGGTCCGATACTTTTGCCCCACCCTGTATATACATATA
>NW_022639499.1:809505-828409 GCF_010583005.1 Odontomachus brunneus
TACATATATATTGCGGAACTAAATATTTATTACATATATATATGTAAAAATCGATTTTTATTTATTTTGTGAGTAAATATCAATGTATCACTTATACTTATAACATACGTCTTACTACTGCGGATGACCATATTTCACTACTTTGACCCTTTATATCTTGGGAAATATTGACTTTTGGACTTGGTGCAATGATAACTTTTTATCAGCATGGCGAAAACTATAACATAGTGAAATTTCAGCCAATTTGACCGAAAACCATTTTCCATAGGTTTTGTGCGAGGTCCTTTCAGCATAATGTTTGTAATATTTACAATATAGTATAATAACTGACCCATAAAACTTTTACCAAGAATTATAATCATTTGAAGTAAAAAATATAGTAAGGTTGCAAATATTGAATGGTAAGAGAATTTAACTATTTTATATAGACTATTTTATTGACTATTTTATACAGTCAATACAACTGGAATATTTGGAAAATATATGTACATGTAATTATATTCCCAAAGCGTGCTTTACTATATACATAGAATAATAAGATGGTGACTATAAATCTGTGTTCATTCTACTATATCTTCATGTTTAGATGAACTATAAATATATGTTTGAGGCCAAAACGAACTATAAAATATAGTGAGATTATAGTTATTCCAACTATTTTTTTCTCTCAATGTAGAGTGAATACCACTTGGAACATTAGGACGTTATAATATTGTTGCTTACCGGAGTGTGCACCGGATAAATGTATGTACAAGTAAACCTACCCAAAAGGTACATTACGATTTCTTTCTAATTTGGAATAAATGTAAAAGTACAAAAAATATTTAAATATTTTAATGTTCTCACTCTTATTATCAATAAGTACAACAAAAATGCATAAGAAATAAAACTGAATACAAGATATAGTTAACAATTTTAACAAAATCGGCATATCTGAGACACGAATCATTTTAAATTTCTTTAACATATATGGGAGAATTGCCAAGCAAAAATATTATAAGACAGGAAAACAAAAAACAATAAAATCGAGAAATGAACGTAACACGGCATGTTAAAGACAACATCATTCAAAGATAGTATGATTAATCTGGGATCTCAACATCTGAGAATCTAAAATAAAGTAAAATGAAGTACACACGTGAGTATACAAAATATGTAAAAATACAAAATATATAAAAATACTATACAGAGATTGAAGCGATCGTTCCTCAGATGCAAAGAGAAAAAGGGAGAGAGAGAGAGAGATATCTGACTAAGATATCGGAGCGAGATACGAGCGATGATGAGTAAACGCACGCAATCGACGTCTCTCGATGCGACTCGAGACAGTTCTGTATCGCGAATCGCGATTTTCGCGATGTAATCGCGCCAACTATTTGTTGCGGCAACATTGCAAATCCGATTAGCGCGCTCCCCGGCCGGGGATTCGCGAAGATACGTCGCGTAAGTGAAAGCGAGACCAAAGCGAGACGCAGTATCGATGATGCTCTCGTGCATTTGAGCGTTTTATATACGCGCGTCCTGACGTGCGTAATTTATATCCATACACAAGCGCAGATTCTCTCCGTCTGTTTGTTTCTCCCTCTCTCTCTCTCTCTCTCTCTCTCTGTCTCTCTTTCTCTCTCTCTTTCTCTCTTACTTGCGCATCGCCGAACGCGTTCTCGCCGTGCGTGAATCCGCGTTCGCATTTTGCGGGATAGCGCGCGCGTATTAGCGCTTATCCGCGCTTATGCGCACACATGTGCGAGGAGCGCCGCGCGGCCGAGAGTCATAGGTGACAATAATAACTCGGAGTCGCGCGCAAAGCGGCGTCGTAAAACGCGGGATTAGACTTCTTTCGGATGATCGTCTAATGTGTGTACCTTCGTCTATGAAAGAGCTCGTCGCGCGCGCGCGCACAGAAAAGGCTTCGCAGCGACGCGAACGAGAGTGAACCGCCGCGCCGCGCCGAGATCGCAGCCGAGAGTTCGGCTAGATTTGCATAATTAGAGGCTGCCAGCTTTGGCGGGACTCATAATTTACAAGACCATCCTTAGATCGGTGTATACTGCGCGTGTGCATACGGATGTCCACGATCGCGCGAGTACACTCACCGCCCTGCATGGGAATCAGAATGCCCAAACTTGCCCCAAATTTAGTTGTCCCATTATGATACTAATTTTCGTTGTTATTCCACACTCAGAAACAAACATGGTAATAGCGACTATATAGATGACAACTAGAGTAATTGTCCATATTACTGTGTCTTTTTATTAGTGTCTTCTTATGCTTCGTATACTCACGTGTGTACTTTATTTAACTATATTTTAGATTCTGAGATGTTGAAATCCCAAATTAATCATACTACACTGAGAGAAAAAATAGTTGGAATAACTATAATCTCACTATATTTTATAGTTCGTTTTGGCCTCAAACATATATTTATAGTTCATCTAAACATGAAGATATAGTAGAATGAACACAGATTTATAGTCACCATCTTATTACTCTATATATATGGTAAAGCACCTTTTGGGAATATAGTTACATGTACCTATATTTGCCAAATATTCCAATTGTATTGACTATATAAAATAGTTAATTTCTCTTACCACTCAATATTTGCTACCTTACTATATTTTTTATTTCAAATAATTATAATTCTTGGTAAAAATTTTACACGGGTCAGTTATACTATGCTTATATTGTAAATATTACAAATATTATGGTAACATTTACTATAAAAATTATATTCCTAACTATAATATTTTTACTATGCCATTATAGTTCCAAATATCATGCATTTTTCTCTCAGTGTATCTTTCAATGATGTTGTCTTTAACATGCCATGTTACGTTCATTTTTCGATTTTATTGCTTTTTGTTTTCTTGTTTTATAGTATTTTTGTATGGTAATTCTCCCATGCACGTGCTATACAAACCTACAATCATCTCCTTTGTTTCTCTTTTTCTTTTTTATAATATTACTGTGTAATATTTAAATAAGCCACTTTTTTTCTAGAATACAATATTTTTCAAAATTATGAATATAGTGTTAATGTACATTATGTACACCCCTCCATTGTTGAGTATACTTTGGCAGCGTCGAGACATGATTTCAACGAGATTTTCCGGAATGAAAACGTGAAATCACAAACATAACACATCATAGTACTAGCTGTACTAAGTAAACGCATTTTAGTGTATATAATGTATATTACAACTGTGTTTATAATTTTGAAAAAGATATTGTATTTTAAGAAAAACAGCGTGTACTTGTACTGACTGTAGATATATATTCAGAGTATTTTTTATAGAATTGTTTCAAATGATCGAAGTGCTTCTGTTATTCCTCAGATATACTAATCATATCTTTAAAAAAAAATACATGTAACATGTACATTATAACTTGTAACATTTCCAAGTCGTTTCATAATAATTGCACAGGTATCCGCGAGCTTACGAGAAAAATTTTCGACTCTCCAAGTTGATTCTATGACATTGAGAAAAACTGCTAATAAACAGGTTAGATACTGATCAAAATCTAGTTAAAAACTGATCTGAAACTGTCTAGTTCAACTGTCCAGTTTTTGACGAAATGAGCGTCGACCCCAAACCAGTCAGTTTCCAGCAAAGAAAAAACTAGCTAGTTACCAAAAATTCCTGGACAGAAACTGGATAGATTTCTATTCGGGATGATGTCTCTTTCAGATATTTCCATTGGAAAATGCTAATGAGAACAATGAATACGACACGACCACTTTCTTCTGTGGTAACTGATATAATTGGCGTGTTAACGTACGACAGGGCCGCGACAGTCTCGACCCTCGTAATCCGATTTGAAGATTGATCCGCTTTGGTACTCGCGCTTTTACAACGTTATTGGAGCCCTTATTGGGAGGGAGGATCTCGAGTACGTTTTGGGTGACAGTGGGCCCCATGGTGAACTTGTACGTCGCGCTGTTCAATTGAATTCGTGCACGCCTCTGTTTAAAATGGTCGTGAGTCCCATTCGGGCCACTCGAGTGGTTTGAATTTCGGTTTCGGTCCCTTTTCGGTCAACAGACACTACCAGACACTACCAGGGGTATGACTTTCAAAGTTGAAAGCCTTCGTCGACGGGGGGCCTTATAGGGGCTCCGCTGGAGGGTTCCCGCCGCCTTCATCGGCCTTCACGAGTCTGTGTCACTTTCGGTTTAGAATACGGTGTGTCCATTGAAATCGATATTTCTTTCCCTGGCGAAACCATTCTCGCGCGGTGGGTTCGTCATAATAATCATAAAACGATCTAGCGCCGTAAAACCGCGACTAACCGACGTTCTTGGTCGCTTCTCTTTCTGCTATCCCGCGATATAAAGTTACTGGATGGTAAAAAGGAACGGGTTTCTGCCTCGTTATCGCTTTCCTAACTGTATTCGACTCGCGTTATGCTGGTGTAACGGTAATTATAAATTACTTCCGAACTCATGAATATTAAATCACGACGAAAACTTGCATATCATCTAAACGGCACAAAGGATACCGTATAGAAATTTTCCAAGATTTTTCTAGATACACCATAAATCCTGATTAAAATGCCCAACTTTCAAAATTAGTTATTTCACTTATTTCACAAATTAGTTATTTCACTATAATACACCAAGATAGAAAAATCTAAAAAATAAGAAATATCCATATCATAAGTATTAATAACATATTTACTTGTACTAATATATGTATATTTTTACATTAAAAAGAAATCTCAAGCTAGAAAATATATATTTTTCTAAAACCGTTGCTTTTCATGAAAGCAATTGTTTATTCTATTTAAACGAAAAAATTTAGATTTAAGTAAATATATTATATATTAGTATCCGCCGAATAAAAATTTTTTATTTCCTAGATATTTTTTCTCTCAGTGCACTAATTGAAAATCCCATTCTTATATAAAATATGCATTCTTTAAAATCAAAGCAGAAATATTATGGGAATTTATACTTTTTTAGCCAATATACTTTTATGGCATTAAACAAAGAATCCAATTTTTAAATCCCAACTATTGCATTAAATAGAATAAAAAACTAAAGAATAATATTTATAAAACACTTTGATCATTTTACTAAGCAACAAAATTATTTCGAAAGTCAACATATGTTTTGTTTAATTCTGATGTAAACTGAAGGGGGGAAGAGCCAGAAAAAATATTGCACTCAGAGAAAATACATAACAATAGCAACTGTATAGATGCAACTCTACGAGTTTTGTATGCAGAATCAATGTATATAATTTAATAAATTACTTTGTAGCTATTGCAACTAAAGCTGATTGATATTATATAGTTTTTAGTTTAGTTCTTTAATTTTTTACATAGTTCTTCAGTTCTTCAAGTATAATAACAACAAAATATTTTATCAAATATACATAAACTATTATATGTGTATAAGATTATTATACTAGATTGTATATATACAGGGTGTTAGTTAAGTATATTGCCATACTTAACAGAGCGATTCTTTGGTTTATTTCAAGTAAAAAAAGTTCATATAAACATATGTCCCAAACGGCTTAGTTTCCGAAATAAAAAAATTTTAACGTGTAGTAATAATCTATTTCGTTTAGCTTCCTCTACTAGTGTTCTAACTGTCATAGGCTTTCCAAGATCAACAGTGTTCCTTACAAAAGAACCCTTTTCTCGAAGATAGCGATGAATATTCGCAAATGTTTTACGACATGGTAAATTGTGTTGGGGATATCTTTCTGCATAAATAGGCCTTGCCTCACGTGAGTTACCATTTGCAAGACCGTAGGCAAAGTGCATATCTGCCATTTCAAACTTTGTAAACTTAGGCATGATAAAACCGATTTTGATGGACTGAAACAATTTGGCCCGAAAACGTACAATGCACAAGCTAACCGACCCGCAGCAACATCAGAACTGAAGACTATTTTTGATTTTATGACTTTGACTTTGACTTTGTCATTTTGTTTACGGTCGTACGAATGGTAACTTATGGTGAAGCAAGGCATATTTATGCAGCAAGATATCTCCAACGCAATTTACCGTTTTGTCAAACATTTGCGAACATTCACCTGTATTTCGGAAACTAAGTCGTTTAGGATACATGTTTATATAAACTTTTTTACTTGAAATAAACCAAAGAATCGCTCTGTTGAGTATGGCAACATACTTAACTAACACCCTGTATATACATACATATATAGGGTGTCTCACACTTTCCTCCGGGCATTTTGTGGGGACGTAGAATGGATTGATGTGACTATAAAAGTCCTATACCGTTTTACGAAATTCGCAATAATAGTCGAGATATTAATTAAAAAAGATTAAAGAAAAACGCACGCTGTATAGTAGAGGACGGACCGCTCGAGTCACAGCGCGGCCCAGTAATATAGCGCGCGGATGTCGCGCGCGGTGATTGGAAAACAACGCACCAATTCTTATGCGCTCCTACGTCTTGCCGCACCGCGCTGAGATAAGAATAGGCAGTGGTGCATTGTCTTCGAATCACCGCGCGCGACGTCCGCGCGCTTTATTACTGGGCCGCGCTGTGACTCGAGCGGTCCGTCTTCTACCATTCAGCGTGCGTTTCTCCTTAATCTTTTTTAATTAATATCTCGACTATTATTGCAAATTTCGCAAAACGGTATAGGACTTTTATGTTCACATCAACCCATTCTACGTCCCCACAAAATGCCCGGAGAGTGTGAGACACCCTGTATATACAGGGTAAAGAAAAAGTATGGAAACCCTGAAAAATCTAAAAAAATATAAGTTTTACAGAAAAATGTTTCAAAGGAACGTTTGTAGGAAAAAGGATGTTTGTAGGATTTAAAAAGGTCTATTCAGTTTCATCAGTTTGACCCTTGTTGGCGTTGGTAAGGTGAAGTCAAAGTCTCCTTAAATTTTTTAAACAGAACACCCCATATATTATTACATATTCTTATAGCTTATCTAGAGAGTTTTCCACAACACTATAATAAAATATTTTTTCGTTAAGAACTTTTCGAGTAATAACACTTCAAATTTTCAGCACTTTGACATAGAATACAAAATATTTCGTAAAATATTCATCTCTCGATTATCTTGCCTTAATGCACAAAATAATGAGACAAATTAATTGGCTTAAAAAAGAAACAAAAATTTTTTACATAATAAATATAAAAAAAATTGTTGTACTTTTTTTTAAGCCAATTAATTTGTCTCATTATTCTGTGCAAAAAAGTATTAAAGCAAGATAATTGAAAGATTAATATTTTATGAGATATTTTGTATTCTATGTCAAAGTGCTGGAAATTTCAAGTGTTATTACTCGAAAAGTTCTTAACGAAAAAATATTTTATTATAGTGTTTTTGAAAGCTCTCTAGATAAGATATAAGAATATGTAATAATATACGGGGTGTTCCATTAAAAAAATTCAAGATGACTTTGACTTCACCTTAACGACGCCAGCCAAGGTCAAACTGATGAGACCCTGAATAGGGTCTTCTATTGAATAGAACTATTTAAATCCTACAACTTTTATTTGAAACATTTTTCTATAAAACTTATATTTTTTGAGATTTTTCAGAGTTTCCATACTTTTTCCTCACCCTGTATGTATATATTGATTCTACAATCTTCTAAAATTTGTATAATTGTCATCTAAATAGTTACCACTATCATGTCTTTTTCTTTGAGTGCGAGAAGACTTCGGATTTCCTACCTGGAATCGTACGTTTGAAACGTTGCATTTCTAGTCAGAACTAGAACGAGTTAGGACTGGATCCTAACTAGGTCCCGAGAAATTTTCTATACGGGACACAAGAAAGATGCGTGATCGAATGCTGCGAAACCTCCACTTCGCGATAGGAGATGATTGTATCCGAGTGTATGCGATGTGTTCGAAATTACATACCCCTGAGTTCTCTCCTCTCCCTCTCTCCTTCTCTCTCACAGGGGCAGTCCCGACGCACGGAACGCAAATTCGTTTTCAGTCACTAATGAACACGACCGTTAATTAGAAACGAACACTTTGTAGTAGACTGCCTCTGGATGCGAGTACGGCGTTACTATCTAACAGAATTTGTCGACACACACGGCTTCTCGTTAGAGGAATTTATTAGAGAGGCATAGCGCGTGTGCATGACGTGGGCACCGGGAATTATGGACGCTAAATATTCGCTGACATGACCATATTTCGAATTTCTATGAATATATCGATCCATCACCGAAGTGATCGATTGTTTCTTTTTCTTTTATCATATTTCTTTCTTTCTTCCCTTTTTCCTTTTTTCCTTTCGTTCTTTTAGCAGATACAATTGTTTGACTAAAATAGTGCTGACCTCCGTTGATGATTAAGATGACCGCGAACAAAACGAGCAAAAAAGGTACCAATGTAAAAGACTCCTTGCGCAAGATAGAAACAACGTCGGAAAAAAAATCCGGCAAGGGATCGACCTTCTTGTCCTTTTTCTCCACCATTATTTCGAAACCCAAGGGAAATCGACAAAATATAGTCAGCATAGTCGAGCAAGAGACCGTGAAATCAACATTTTTTTACATAATCTCAACTGTGTAACTTTTCTGGAACAGTGACATGGACGAAGACAGCAAAATAATATAGATGAATGCCAAAGATAGATGGATAAATAAATAGAACGCGCACAATGAAATATTGCGGAAAAAAACGATTAAGAGCGACCGGGTCTTAGGGGTATATACTTTTTTTTTAATATTTACCTTAAAAGGGGAATACTTTTTTAATATTTACCTTAAAAGGAACAAGATACAAAATCAGTTTTTTTAAAACACAGACACTTTTCTCTAAATTTTTCACTAAAATCGAAATAATATTACAGTTAAAAATAGAAAAAAACTGATTTAGTAGTAGCAAAGTAAATTTTCGAGACTCGGAATTTTGTATAATATTCGTGAGTGAATAAAGTTAATCAACGTGTTATTAACTGGAATGAAGTTGCTTGCAAATGTATGATATACCGTTTCGAATAATAAAAGCAATTTTCATTCATAAAATGACTGAAATAGATATGAATGAACAAGGTAAAGATGAAGTAAAGAAGACATAATTAAGAGCCGGCTTTTCGGCAGAATATTTGTGGAAACCTCTCGCGCAAAGACTCTAGAACTACTAATTAGGATTTATATTTTGTGTTGCTATCTTTATCTTTTATGCTACTGGACAATTGAACTCGGTATCAGGACAAGGTGGCTACGTTGCTGCATGTTTATATTTTAATTATTACAAAATAAAATATACGGTTAATAGGATCGTAGTAGACGTTAATACACAGAGAGAACGATTTAGTTGAATCAAATAAACACTTCTTTGGAATAGTCCAAACGAATTTTTTGATTGATCGAACAAAATTTTGTTTGACGCAACAAAAATATTTATTTGCGGCTTAATTTCAAGGAAATATTTTTGTTGTGTCAATTAAATAATTTGTTTGGACTATTCCAAAGAAATATTTATTTGATTCAATAAATAGTTCTCTTTGTGTACAGAGAAGAAGATGCCTCTATTATTTGTACAGTTAAAACCCGCATAGAAATTCCTTACACTGAGAAAAAAATTACTAAATTTCAAAAAACGTTTGTTTGGATAGTACTGTGAAGATATTTGTTTAAATTAATTATTTTCTAAAATTAAATTAAGAAGTTTTAAATATAATGTTTCTTTAATTTTAGAAAATAATTACTTAATTTAAACAAATATCTTCACGGTATTATCTAAACAAACGTTTTTTGAAATTTAATAAATTTTTTCTCAGTGTAGTATCTTCCAAAATGCAGATTAAATTCCGATCAGAATGCTAAACTTTATCCCAACATAGGTTATCCCACTACGATACAAATTGGGAATCCCATTCTTACCCCAAAATTGTCCCAAGATTATCACTATGATACTAATTCGGAATCTCATTCTTGTTTCAAACATGAGTTCTCTGTCTAGAATCAGAACAGATATATTAAGGAAACTTGAGTTTTTTTAACTGTTTTCTGTATTAGTTTCATTAATATAATACAGATAATACAAATGTTTCTTCTTGTTTAAATTGTTCCATGTTAAAAAGTAAAGTAATACATATAAATAATACATATTTATAAATATTTTAAAATAAAGAATATATATATATATATATATATATATATATATATATCATTTAAGGTTTTTTATGTTAAAATGGAAATATAGTTTTCCTTTAAATATTTATTAATTTTATGTAAATTTTTTGGGCAAAATATTTGAAACACTTTGAGTATTTATTTTTTACAACTATGTATGTGTATATATACTCAAAGTGTTTCATATATTTTGCTCAATTTTAGTTTAAAGTATAAACCAGAAAAAATCTTTGGGAAAACATTGGGGATAACCAAACGGCATCTGTCTAATTTCCCATTTAGATTCGCATGTTTAAAACGTTACACTTCTAACCAGAACCTATATAGATTTCCCAACCTAGAATTTATTATTGTGGGAAATCGGATCCCAATTGGATTCCAAAGTATTTTCTATGCAGGAATTAGTTGCCTGAGAAATAATAACTTCGAATTTTTAAAATATAGGCCTTCTAAGCCCGGTCTTTCTTATTTTGAATAAGTGACGTTTCTTTGAATGCGGTATATATTTTTCTGTGTATATGTGTGTATATGCGTGGAAAAGGAGCACGAGCCTCTTCACGCCTTCATAAAAAAAGGAGGTATCGTGTGGAAACGGATCGTTTCTTGTGTGCCAAGCAGGTACAATAGGCAAGCGAGCTATTCGAGGTGACACGGCCTCTATCCCGGACCACTCGAAATCCATTTAAATCGCCATCCGAATTCTGGTTTCGCACGCCACATTGTCGCCACCGTCCCGCTCGCCGTCGCAGTCGCCGACATACCCGATTTCGGCGCGCGGCATTGTACGCGGTGCGGCATGTGGCTGGGAAAAGGGATTCGTCTCACGATCACTCGGAATCGTTTATTAACCGCGTAGCGTGGCCGTAGAGGCCTCGTGGTGACCGATGAGTAGCCAAGAGAGGAGAGAACCATCCGAATCAACCGTGACAATGGCGTTCGCTCAATGCCCAGTGGCTCACGCTCTGCCCACGCGTGCGCCACTCTCGATATCTCGCGTGCGAGACGACCGCTCGTGCGTGCATCCTCGCGGGGACAACGCGCTACTCGAAATTAGCTGCGTTTTTCAGGCAATTTCCGAACGTCACGCCTACCCTCCACCCTCGACCATGTCGCCACCTTGTCGCCACCGTGCCGTCGGCGACCCGTAGCTACCCCCTGCACTTCTTCGACCGGACCTCCACTCGCAGAGTGAGGCTGACAGCCGAGTCACCCGAATTCGAGTGACTTTCCATTGACATTGAGTGAATTCACTCAATGAAAACCGCTGAGAAATCGCGAGTAGCTTCCCGAGTCGAAATTTTGATGTCACTTTGACGCTCATAAGGGACGTCTACATTGGAAGTAAATAGCAAGAAGTAGGAAGTAAGAGTAAGAAATTGACCAACCACAGTCGAATGTGAGAAGAACAATTAACTATGATTGGTCAATTTCTTATTCTTACTTCCTACTTCTTAGTGTTTACTTCCAATGTAGACGTCTCTTTAAGGATAGTTTGCGCCTACTTAGACGGTTTAGCTCAGGTAAAACCTATTTTGACGATATTGGTACTCATTAACTTCTCTTTTACCTTCTTTTTCTTCTCTTTTAACTTCTCTTTTAACTTCTGTTTGAACCTTTAACTCTACCCTCATCAAAATTTTTGACGCTTCTTAAAAATAGAGCCTACTTAGATAATCTATAACCTAGGTGAAAGATTTTCACCTATTTTGACGATAATCTACAGGTGAAATCTATTTTGACGATATCGACACTCATTTCCGAGTTGAAATTTGAACCCTATGTTGAACCTTGAATTCTATGAAATACATATATTCTATGTAAAAGCTAAAACTTCAATAGAGGTTTACAACTGAACTTACTTTGCTTCCTAAGATCCTACTATTATACAATCTACTTTGACGCTAAATAAAGCGAAAGCGAAAATTTCAGACATCATCAAGGTCAAAGTAGGGGTAAATTATATCATTAGAATTAAACCTACTTTGCTATCTTAGCTCCTACTGCATAGAATTCAAGGTTCAACATAGGGTCAAAATTTCGACTCGGGAATCCCCTCCGCTCTTCAAAACATTAAATATCTTTATTTGAAACTGAAGAGGGAATCTGACGCACTTTACCCCGACTAGGAATTTTTCCCATCTAATCGGGCTGATTCCAAGTCAGTTACTTGACTTGTATAACGTGATGTTGTCGACGCCTGTTAAGTCATGTAACGCAACTTGGCAATCCGGATTTTATTAATAATAATAAATATTAATAATTAGGACCCGTCATCTTATATAACACGTCATCTTATATAAACCAGATAACTGATTGGGATCAACCCGGTCAGAACTACGAGGTAAATTTTTATTTGGAATCATCTCACAGCAAGAAATTCATTCTAGTCAGTTAAAACATTCATTCAAATGGATGAAGAATGACTCGATGATTTGAGTTGAACATTCATCTTCGTGACTGCGAGTGACATTATTTTCATAGAGATTCTTCGAGTGAATTGATGCTCGCTTTCAGAGAAATTTCACTTCAAGAAATTTAGAGCACGCATAGAAGCACACGTGAAAAGACTCGCTCGGCCGATACTTTCCATATCGTAGGCTGATTTACAAGAAAATAAAATAAAATTATTCAGAGACAATTAATCATCAAGAAATTTAAATATTCGGCGCGCGGCATAAAAGAAAAATAAAAAATCGGGGAGTACTAATGACATATTTACTTAAATTTAAATTCTTTTACTTAAATAAAATAAATAACTGCTTTTTCATAACGTACTATGCTTTTAAGAAAAAGTATACTTTCTCATTAAAAAGAAGTTTTCTTGGCGTAAAAAAAGAATATATATATATATATATTAGTACAAGCAAATACACATCATTGGTATTCGCCAAATATTTCTTTTATTTTTTAGATATTTTTTCTCTCATAGTCTCATTAATGACTCTATATGTTAACATATTCATATGTCAACATTCATTATCGATTCTCCTGGGCTCTTCATCTCTATCGATTAAATACTGCAGAGCTTGTCAACTGTTCACTGTTTTTTGATCAATGAGTTCAAGAGAATCGATTTAAGCATTGATCGCAAATGATCCCATAAAACGTACATTGAGAAAAAAATGTTTGGTATTTGCAGCTATAATTATATAGAAAAATAATTACTATAAATTATGGTCAACAAAACAATTTTTTAAATTAAAATCTGCTGTAATCTATTATAATGTTAGTGATAAGAAGCTTATATACATGTTACTACTACCATTTTCGTGTTAGATAATCAAAAAGTATGAATGTAAGGCCAGAAATAAATATAACAGTTGTGTGGTTCGATCACTTTCTCCTCTGAGTGTATTCTCTGGCTGTTTACGATCGAATGTTATTACTCTCGCGCTAACAAATCTAAAGGATCGCGATGATGACAAAACTAAGATCACTTGAAATTGTTAAATGCACAAACGTTCCACAAGCGAAGTTGTTCCGTCGCGACGGCTGACACGCGATCGGAACGCCACGTGTTTTCGCGTCACGCTCGGATTATCACGTTATCACGTTATCCACGGCGTCGCTGTCAAAAGTACAAACAACGACGATTTATCGCCGGCGGATCAAGCCACATGTCGCAGCGCGGCAGCGTTCGGCGTATATTCGAGCCAAGGATGATTTGTGAAGTAACGTCTGAGACCCTCTCGAGAAACGCTCTCTCAAGAGAGAGAAAGAGAGAGAGAGAGAGAGAGAGAGAGAGAGAGAGAGAGAGAGTCTTACGTCTCGCCGTAAGAAACAAGATTCGCGCAAGCCCCGCACGTGCGCGTGCTTGCCACAATAGAAAAGTGCAGCGCTGTACAAAGTAAAGCGTCGGCCATTGTTCGCGAGTATATATAACGGGAATGCTGAATTATATCGCGTATAACTCGCGCACACCGAGCGATAAATCCACGCTATAAGCGAGGCGTGTCTCGCGATTCGCGCCTCTCCTCGTCGCCGCGCTCCGTGTCCCGCGCTTCGTTTCTTATTCATCGCGCGCGTTGCTCCGTCGACGCACGCAGCCCGTGGAAGAAGAGAACGAAGGAGGAAGATGAGGAGTGTGCGCGCGTATGTTATGTGTGGAAGAGAGAGAGAGAGAGAGAGAGAGAGAGAGAGAGAGAGACTCCAAAAGAACGAACTCCATATAACTCCGGATCAGGCTGATGCGGCATTTTGCGCGCTTTACGCCGACAATTTACTGGACCACACGCGCGCGAGCGAACGAGCCGCGGGGACGACGCGCGATCCTGAGAGGTCGCCTTTTCGCGCGACAACTCACGCACCCCTCCCGGGGCGAAGGTGTGGGACGTCGCCTGTCTCCGCGATGTGTGATCTTACGCGAGTTTACAGTTCCTCTTGCGCGTAGGCACGCTTCACGCACACACGTGCACGCACGCCCACCTACACAGCCGGATGCGTAATTCACAGCCGCGTGCGTGTCGTGAGTCCTCGCGACGTGGGAAGGACACTGGCGTTCCCGTCAAACCGCGAGCCGGTTATTGAATCTCCGGCATTTTTGCGTGACTTCCACGCGGCGGGTTATCGCGAAAGGTCGTTTTGATGGAAAAAAAAAAAAGGGAAACAAGAAATGGCAAAGATAATAATCTGGTTTTCCTTCACGCGAGAGCTCCATCTCATCGATCTCTAGGCGCACGTGCGTGCGTGCGTGCGTGCGTGCGTGCGTGAATGCGTGTGTACGTACCTTCATGCTACACCTCCGAGTGTCCGACGAGAGAAAAAGAAGCTCCTGGACGCACTGGTGCTCCGACGTTCGCTCTCTCTCTCGCGCGCGCGCGCTCGACGAGCCCTTCACCGGCGGCGCGGGCTTTCCAGCGACATCGCGGCCGCGACACGCGGATACGGTGTGCAAGGGGACGTGTTCCGGTAGCAGCTGCGTGCGACGCGCGAGTATCACCGGCGACTATCAGACGCCATACGCGGCGGCAGCGACACGCGAGAGGCGCATCCCGGGCACGCCACGAGAGAGCGAGAATCCCGTCGCCCGGCCCCGTGTAATACAACGTAACTCCCGGTCGGTCTCCCTCTTGGCCGGGGTTGCGCTACACAGCGACCGACGACCGACCGCTCGACCGGCACGGGGGGGGCCGACAGAGCGGGGTGAACCGTAAACCCCGCTGCCGCCGCGACGCCGAATGGGCGGTATGGGCGTGATGAGCGGGCCGTGGCTGCCCCACGTAGCCGACGCTCGCCGGGTCTGCGATTCGCCCAGGCTCGTCCTGCCCATCGCCGGGGAGTGGGTGCGACGGCGGGCAGACGAAGGTGGCGGTGCCACGCGGTCGCAATTCGCACGCGCACGTGTCCCCACTTGGACGGGCCCGAATCGTCCGCGCGGATGTGTAATAGGACAACACGCGTCGCCTCGCGTCGCGCTGATTGGCCGCGATCTTGTCTTGATCCGCGGAAGAGAGCTGTCCCTCTCGCGCGCATCGTCTAGCGGCGGAGCGCCGAGACGGAGATAGAAAGATAGGGAGAAAGAGGAGGAAGAGAATGGGAGAGCGAGAGAAGAGAGAGAGAAGTGACGCAAATGTACGTGCTACGCCGTCGGGGAGAGCACAGAGAGCCTGAGGGAGGGACGATGGAAGAAAGAGAGGGAAGGAGATAGAGAGAGGGGGAGAGAGAGAGAGAGAGAGAGAGAGAGAGAGTCTCGGGATGGGGCTCGGGACAGTTGCTGCTCCATACCGATGTACGCGTCGGGCGGTAGTTTGTAAAAAAATGATATATAACGCATACATTACGCGTACACGCTACCAGATTCGATACGCCGTTATTAAATCGCGTATATGAGATATTTCTTCTCGTTTCCGCGATATTGATTTGTCTCTTTGTCTCTCTCCCTCTCCCTTCCTCCCTCCTTCCCTCTGTCTCTCTCTCTCTCTCCCTCTCTCTCTTGCTTTCAAAGTTACGCGCGAATCACTCTCTGGGATATCGATACGCCACACCGGCGCGGCCTCTTTCCCGACGTCAGTGGTCAGCCAGTCGACGACAGTCGCGTCTTGTCGAGGCGGATTAACGGCGGCGCATCGTTGCTGGCAGGCGCGAGAGACGTGTGTTCTAAAATCTACAAACCGCGGCCACAGGCGGACGCGGAGGTCGCGGTAGGACGAACGAGACGGCAGTCAGCGTGCCTCGCCGTGGCGAGAAGAACGAACGCTGATATGAAAAATGGTCGGCGGGGCACTCCCGCGCGCGCCGCTGTGTGTGCGCGCGTCCGTACGCCACGGACATAATAAATAACAATACGAGTCTGCCTACGGATACGGGATCTGCATATAGGTCCCGGCCTTATACCTGAACTGCCGCGGCGCGTCATTAAAATTATTTATGAGGAAATAAGAATCCGAAGCGGGGCCCCGAGTCCCGGCCCCGAGGTTCGCGCGGATATCCCTCGCACCCTACGCGAGCGCCCGAGCGCGCTTATCCCCGACCCTCTTTAGTCGGCTAACGTCTCTTGTCCGGCTCGTCGTAGGTAGATTAGTAGATTAAACTCGGACGGCTCCCCCCTCTCTCTCTCTTACTCTCTATGTTGCTCTCTCTCTCTTTCTCTCTTACTCTCTATCTTGCTCTCTCTCTCTCTCTCTCAGGTGCGAATCGCGGGCGCACGTGGAGCAGTGCACTATCGATCGAGCGTATATCTACTCTCCGGTAACTGTAACCATAACTGTAACGTCATCGTCGGGCAACTAAATGTCTCATAGCATCGCTCTTGACACATTATTGGCTGCTCGGTTACTCTCTCTTAAAGTGAATCAGTAAAGATGCTTCTAATTGAGTCGACAAGAGGAACATTTCGCCGATAATTGGTGAGTATTCAATAACTGTCGGAAAAGTACCACAAAAAGTATCACTTCACTGCTTGAAGAGAGCGATTATTCAATTTAATTTCCTTCTTTTAAATAATAGTTATGCTCAACTAAAAATATTTTCTTGATAACAGTCTCCCAAATGTCTCGCGAATCTTTACACTCATTGCAAATTTTAGAAAATCTTATTATTATGTACTCAAAACAAGAATTCACTGTCTTTGCAAGAATATTGTGAAACTTTATCGAAGAAAAAAAGATAGTGTTCGGCTGTATGCCGTAAACTAAATTTTTGTTCTAGTTTAATATTTCTGATTGAAATGCTAAACTTACTTTAAAATGAGTTGTGGATCAATTTGATGCTTATGATGAACTTATGATACATTCGTGGACATATGAACTTATGAAGTACTTGCAATAAGTAAGATTTACTTGAATGTAGTATGTATTTTCTTGTATAAAAACACTCCCACACTTTCTAAAGTATAATAAATGCATTCTTCATTAGAATGCTATACTTGTAATTGGTGGTTCAATTATAAATATAGCACTGCAATCAGTAAAATCCCACTAAAAGAATTAGTTAATACCCGGAAAAAATTGTTGTATCAATAGAAATTGCCAATATTGTCCTAATTGGAGTGAATTTTCTTGATTCAACAGTAATACCATTGAAACCAATATATCACGTATTGTTTTCGATTATTCAAGTATTAGTTTCAATAGTAATGCTGTTGAATCAAGAAAATTTATTCCAATTACGACGCTGATAATTTATATTGATACAATGGCATTTTTTCTTATGTAGTAGCGACTATTCTTATTATTGATGCAGTTTACAAACACAGACAGTGCACGCAAACCACAGAAAGTTGGATTTGGCACAGCGTATAACGAATCTGTACCACAGATTTTGCAGTGAAATCTTACTTCCACTGGTCGAAATCAATGAAATGTAACATGGAGCAGTAAAGTGGGAGTGTTTTCACTGAAAATCAATGAATATGCATCGATTGCTAGTGAAGTATTTCTCATACTGATTCAATCAGAAACGTTTTTACTGATTTTTACTAATTAACTTGAAAGAGTAAACATACAAGAGTAAATCAGTAAAAAATATCTTTAATTGAATCATTAAGAGCGATATTTCGCCAATATAATTAGTATTCATAATAAATATTCATTGATTGTCAGCAGAAACATCCCTACACTTTACTTTTCCATCTTATACTTCATTGATTTCCGATAGTCTTAATTAATTGATTCTTTCAGTGAGATTTTACTGAGAGCAGTGCTGTATGTATAATTGAATCAACACACACAGTTCTAAGTATAGTATTTCAAAAGAAATACACTGACTGAATACACTTTAAAGACACTTATATACTTTCAAGAGTAAATCTATCCATTTCTTCGAGGAATCGTTGATCGAGCGGACAACTTTTTTTTCCGTGGTTCTCCACGGGAAGACATAATCTCGTAAAAAATTCCACAAGATTTTTCCAGAAATTTGTTGGAACAGATTATTTTGCCGAGGGAACCAATTGAAAATTCGATTTCTATCCCAAACATGAGTTCTCTCTATGATCGAAACAGAAACATCATAGAAACTCACGTTTTCTTCCTTTAATAGATAAAATATTATAGATATACGTTTATGGAATTACATAGGGAGAATGATCTTTTTATATAAACTCGCAGAGTTCGTAGTGTAATAAAATATATAGAATTCGCAATAGAATAAAAGATAAAAAAGAATTTATAATAAAACATTAAGTATTTACAATTTTTAAATATCTCTGATTATAAAATGTAAATGTACTCAGTCATGTACTCAGAAGTATATATAGTTTTGTTCAAAATTTGAATATAAATTCTAATATAAACTAGTACTATATATATATATATACATATATATATATATATATATATATATATATATATATATATATATATA
>NW_022639499.1:828662-833779 GCF_010583005.1 Odontomachus brunneus
ATATATATATATATATATATATATATATATATATATATATATATATATATAGAAAATAAAAAAGTACTAGAGTAAAATCTCCCCAGGAAATCTTTGGCAGATCAAATGAAGACTGTCTGACTTTCCTACTTTAGATCGTGTATTTTTAAAAAATCACGCTTTTATCAGATCCTTAACCAGGGTCTATAATTATTTTCGGAAATCAGACGAGCAGAGTTTAGATAACTCTACTGGTTTCACGATGAGTCATTGATCGAGCATAATCGTTGATTAACTTGGTTTCTTAACCATTCTAGAGAACTATGATTGGCTTTTTTGCTTAAAATTTCACAGTACTAACATTCCAACTTCCAAAGCTAGACGAAAGTTCACATTAACATCTATTATCGCGACTCACACGAGAATGAACAACGCTCAAAGCTTAACGGAACGCAACTCTCGCGTGATAAGCAACGCGTCAACAGAATCTAGAAATTCTTCTTCGATCTCTCGGGAATCGTTCGCTCCGAGATGCCTCTAACATGCCGCAGCTTTCAGAGAAATGACCATTCCTCTACCTAATTGTTCCATCCAGTTGGCCCCCGCGCGCGCGTAACTCAATTAGCTACGCGCGTCTGTTTATTTACATAATCGGCCCGTGGGGCATTTAACGTATTGATCACGTAATTATCGGGACGAGCCGCGGGCCCACATAGACCGGAGGCACGAAGCCCGTTTCGGCCGGCGAGCTTGCTCGCTCGCGCTCACGCGAGAGAGAGGATGAAGAGGTAACGCCGTAGGAGGTGAGAAATAAAAATAAGAAGCTCGGAGAATTCTCAGCTGGGGGTCATTCCTGACGGAAGATTTTCGTTCTCGTCGGGGTTCCGAGACGATCGACCACCTGGCCACATAGTTACACCTTGTAAACGGTCACTGTCTACCGGGCCGGCAATAAACGCGACCGACGCGACCAAGAGCCGACTCGTTCTCCGCGCACTCGTACTACATGGAAAGGTATTCAACTGAGATTAATCGCCGCAGATTTGTCACGGGCATCGTTGCGGGTACGTGGCCGCTTATCTTGTCTTTTTCCCTTTTCTTTTCTCTCTTGCTCTCTATGTTTATTCCCTCTCTCTCTCTCTCTCTCTCTCTCTCTCTCTCTCTCTCTCTCTCTCTCTCTCTCCCCCTCTCGTTTTTCGCCCGGACTCTCGAGTTACGAGTGGAATGGCGTGCCCCAAGTGATCGCGTCGACAGCCATCGAATCGAAGACAATTTTCAGGCGATAATTAATCTTACTCCGTTGCAATTCCACTTATCGATCCCGTCACGGATCACAGAGCTTTAACGAGCTCGTATTTGGATAGTCACCTCGAGGTGGTATCTCCCGAGTAGTCGTAATAGCGAGCAAGTTGAGGACAGTCTCAGAGAGAATTTATACCTTGGCAGAAAGGCAGAAAGCAGAAAGGCAGAAGCCAATCAGAATTCACGGCCGTAGAAAAGCAGAAACTGTCGACTACCACCCGCATAGAAATCTCTTAGTATTTTCCCAAATATAAGTTAGATTCCAATTAAAAAGCTTATCTTTTACTTTGTACAAATATGTATGTGTGTATATATAGTTAGAAATTTTGCAATGTTAAAATTTTCATGTGTTATCCATCTTTTATTGTTATTTAAATGTAAAATTAACATATTACTGTTATGTTATTATTTTCGTAATATTTTAATTTTCGTAATATTTTATATTAATGTCAACATAATAACTTAATATTTTTTGTATCTCACTTCGAAATGGAATATTATTTTGATTTCTTTTAACATAAAATATTTAAAAAATGACATTTCTTAAAGCGGGTCTTCGAATTATTGTAAACTTTAATATTTAGAATAAACAAATTTATTAAAGGAAAATATTTCTATCATGAATAAATTAAGTTATTGTAATTAATATCATATATTAATAACATGAACAACAGGTTATAACGCAGTATATTTTCGCAGTTCCATCGATATTTCTTACGAGTTATTTCAACTACTTTCTTCCGTGTGTTTCTCTATTATTCTTTATGTTATTTTTACATTGAGCTTAAAGTCAAAATAACAAACATCAATGTAAGAAAAAAATCGGATAAGTGTCGCTTAATTAATATTCGTAATTCATCAATAACTAACATGTCACAAATGAGTCACTTTTACACAAGATTTAAAGTGAACTTTCTGAAAAAAATAATGTAAAAATATTAACATAAAAATAAATAATGTAAAGAATATTAACATTGATATTTTATTTTTTACTGCGTATATGTTTATGATGAATAAATACTCAAAGTGTTTCATATATTTAACTCAATTTTAGTTTAGAATGTAAATCAGAAAAAATCTTTAGGAAAACATTGGATAGGATCAAATGGGATCTGTCTGCAGAGAGAACGATTTATTGAAAAAATAAAAAAAATGTTTCTTTGAAATAGTCCAAACGAATTATTTGGTTGACACAACAAAAATATTTTTTTGGAATTAAGCCGCAAATAAATATTTTTGTTACGTCAAACAAAATTTGGTTCGATCAATCAAAAAATTCGTTTGGACTATTCCAAAGAAGCGTTTATTTGATTTAACCAAATCGTTCTCTCTGTGTGTATGGATACGTTTCCCATTTCGATTCGCATATTTATAACATTACACTTCTAACCAGAACCTGCACAGATTTCCTATCTAGAATCTATTTTTGTGGAGAATCGGGTTGGATCCCAATTAGGTTCCAAATTATTTTCTATGCGGACCATCGGCGCGAGCTCTGATCGGCTCCTTCTGCTTTCTGCTTTTCTACACTGAGAGAAAAGACTGGTAACTATAACAAACTGCATTTAGTTACAGAAATTCATTGAATCCTTAGTAACTAATACTAAATATGATAATAATTACCAAATATTTAATAGATTGGGAGTATGACGTAATTGCATTCACAGTAACATCAATTAAATAATTTAGTAATAGTTACTTAATGTTAAATATTTAATATGAAATATATTACAGTTATAAGCAGGTATTTGATAATTGTTATGAAATTATTATATCCCATGTAATAAAAAATTCAGTAGGTACGAGTTCTATTTTGTTAAAAGTATAAGTATGTTTTGTTGCAGCACAACGAAAAATTCATTCATTTGCAGCTATTACATCGTTTCAATATCTATTATTACAGATGGTTGGTTGAACCTACCAAAAATTTTGTAACTACTACAAAATCGCTTATTTCGCTCAACTATTCAATAAGTCTTATTTACCAAATATATTCTGGAAGCAAATAAATTTTACTTCTGTCAAATAAATAATTTATTTTACAGAACTAAATTAATTAATAAGTATTGCCATAGCTTTGGCCCGCTATATTTACGTCTACCATTTAGTAATAGTAACCAAATTTTGATAATATTTACTAAATTCTTCTCTCAGTGTGCCAAAGTGCGAATTCTCTCTGATGGTGCGATCTCGACGCATCGCGGCGCTCTTGCTCTTGCTGGGACAATCAATCTCGAGTGATGCGCAGTGATTTCGGGAAGACGTGGCGTTCACCGGCCGCTCTCGCGGGTGTCAAGTCTTCATTGGTCCATGAACGCGGCGCAATTAGTATCCCGCTGGTTCTCGAGGAGCGGGCTTCCTCGCGAGCGGAATCTCGAGTGCGCACTCGTCCTCACCCTCATCGCTACTCGCCTGCACCATTGTCCGCGGAATCGGCTGGGCGATTTTGCGAATCGACATCGCGCCGACCGTCACGAGTGGCTCGTCGTCGACCGGGTCCGCGAGCTGACACGAGGAGCCGAATTGACACGAGGAGCGATCTTCGCCGCGCCTCGGCGAGAAGCGACTCGCCGCTGCGGACCGCCGCGCCAGTGGATGTAAAACAGGCACCGGCGTTATTAATGCCCCCCTCGACACTCCGGTACCATAGAGCTAACGATTATTTACTTCGAAATATTTATCCCGTATCTCTCCGTGCGCGGCCATTATCGCGGCCGTATGATAAATGCGCCGCGTGAAAAATCGATTATATTGTCGGTACGTACACATATACATACGTATGCATGCGCGATGCATTCTCGCGAGCATTCTCCTCCTCCCCCAATCCCTCTCTCCCCCACACATATACTTACACACACACATTCTCTCATTTTCTCTCTCTCTCTCTCTCTCTCTCTCTCTCTCTCTCTCTCTGTCTCTCTGGCAGGTCGGTCGGCATATTCTCGCGGCTAAGCTGGCGCGAGAGCGCAACGCATGTAACGTTTCGACACGAGTCCATCGGCGGGCGATGGACCATGGGTGATGGATACGCCTACTCTTGATATTTCGGTGATCAATAACGCGCCTCTCGGTGCCGTTCGCGCCGAAGGAGGATCCATTATTCACCCGTGCGCGGTCGCCGCTGAATAAATAATTTACCTCGTCATACCAGTGCCATCAGAAGACCGACTTCGCAGCGGCGCGGCGCGCTCTCCCTACGGCCCTTTCCCGGCCCTTTGTGTTACCGATAATAAAGGTATGCGCGCGATTCGGTCTCTTCTGGGTACATCGTCGAAAACGATACGCGTGTAGACGCGCGAGCGAGAATCTTCTTCTCTCTCCTCTCTCTTTCTTTTTTCTTCCTCTCCTCCTTTCCCCTCCCCCCCCCTCTCTCTCTCTCTCTCTCTCTCTCTCTCTCTCTCTCTTCATGTTCGATGGTTTGATGTGTGTCGAGGAGGGCCCGGGCTCTACCGCGACTTTGAATGGCACGGTCGATTTATCTCCTTTACGCGAGACCGGACCATCAACGCAATCGGAACGGCTCGTACGTGTGCGTACGACGAGAGGAGAGAGTGTAGTGTGAATCCGTGCGTGTGTGTGTGTGTGTCTATGTGTGTGTGTTGATGTGTACGTGAATGCGTCGTTTGGTACGCGCGCATGCCTGCGAACGAAAGCTGGCCGCGGCCCACTATTTGGGAGCATGATCGGTAGTTTCGATTCAGTCCGGGGCCCGATACATTATTATCTCCGACGACGATAATTAGCGCCTACTTAGCGGCTCGCATGCGCGCCGCTTTTGTATACCTCGAGTATCGTCTCGATCGGTATTTTTTCTCCCCTCCCTCTCCCCCCCCCCC
>NW_022639499.1:833872-837663 GCF_010583005.1 Odontomachus brunneus
CTCTCTCTCTCTCTCTCTGTCAGATATCATAGTTCCTACGAAATTACGCGTCGTCAAGTATGTCTCTGAACAAAACATATGAATATTTGTGATTTTATATATCAAAACAGTAAAAAGTAAAATTTTAATTTTAACATCTTTTATATATCCTAGAAAGTCTATTCTAATTGGATTTAATATCAGATTGAGTATTTTAATACTTGGAACCAGTAACACTTACTCGAATGCAGTTCATATTTTTCTATGTACAGTTAAGGCTCCTGGCTCCTCGCATTGTCTATCTCTTTTTAATGACGTTAGAAGCGAAAAAATGCATGCTAAAAATTCTTGCGAAATACGTTGAAACAAAAATATATATCCATAAAGTAACACTTGCAATCGATTAAACAAATTTGTGAGATACTCCGTGCACTCCCCTTTTATTCTCTAACAATCAATAATTTATTGTAAATTAACCTGAATAGAAATAGGCGAAGAAATAAGTTAAGAAGATAAATTGTATGTCACGTTAATTTACGACGAATTATTGATTGTTAGAACGAGAGGGAAGTGCACGGAATATCTTACAAATTTGTTTAATCGATTGCAAGTATTACTTTATAGATATATATTTTTATTTCAACGTATTTCGCAAGAATTTTTAGCATGCATTTTCTCGCTTCTGCCGTCATTAAAAAGAAATAGACAATGCGAGAGGCCAGGAGCCTTAAAAGATTAAAAAAAACACACAAATTAACCCCTAAGCACTGACAGGAGTCTCTCTCTCTCTGATAGACTCCCAATGAAATAAAAATCCAAATTTTTTCCCAGTGAAATAAAAACCTATTGCTGTTTAACTCCCGCTTAAGCGTGTACACATCGCGTCCGTCTATCTTTTCTTTGGCCCGTAAGATACGAAGGAAAGACGTTTCGCACACTTTCTCAGGTAATTATTAAACTTCGAAATATTTTTGTAAATCTGTGCCAGTGCTTAAGGGTTAAATTTCACAGTGCGGCGATAATCAAACGGTCGATTCCCGACATTATCTCGACGAATTATTCGGCGCTGCGGATAGCTCGCCGTCGTCTCGACTGACGACAAAACCAACTCGAGCGTACACTATTATCCCGCGGGATCGGCGCGCATACATCCGGAGATCTATAAAACTTAAACAGCCATAAAACAGTCTCCGAGGTGGCCTTGTCGTGATCCTAGATTTACGCGTATTAAAAGAGAATTACAATATTAATAAGGCTCTTTTAATGGGCTAGCGGCCTTCATGTCGGAGCCGTCCGCCCTCGGCTAGATCCTTTCCTTCCTTTGAAACTCGTTACGATTTCGGCCGGCTCCTACGCCGACCTGGAGAACGAGGCAGCCGTAAATATCGACGAAAATATCGTTTATCGTTATTCACACGCGTTATTAACCCGCCGACGATATATCATTCCGCTCGTGTCCACACTTAGGAAAATCATTCCAATGCCCTTTTTTCTCTTTCTCTTTCTATCTCTGTCCTCGTCTCTTATGACGCGAACGGAAATCGTCGGACATTCTTACAAGTAAACCTACCCAAAAGTTACACTCCGATTTCTTTCTAATTTGGCACAAATGTGAAAGTACAAAAAATATTTAGATCATATTTTTTTTTGGCCCACTTTAAGTTTCACTTTAATGTTCTCACTTCTGTCATCAACAAGTGCAACAAAAATGCATAAGAAATAAAATTGAATACAAGATATAGTTAAATAATTTTAACAAAATCGGCATAGCTAAGACACGAACCATTCTAAATTTCTTTAGCCGAGATTCCAATCGAAATATTTCAAATCTGTGCTAAATTAGTAAAAAATGATTCAAATTTCGGCCAAACCGAGAGAGAAAGAAAGAGAGAGACAGAAATAGACGGCAATTTTAATTAAAATTTGAACTAAATTTCGAAGTTACTTCTCAGACAACTAATTGTTGTAATTGACTGTACAAACATGATAGAAGCAGTCTTATTCTATGTGTTAATGTCCGCCACGATTCTGTCAACCGGTTATTTTTTATAATGATCAAAATACAAATATACAGCAACATGGTCATCTTGCCTTTATTAGTATTCAGTTATAGTATTTAGTATTCAGTTATTAGTATTTAGTATTCAGTTGCCCAGTAGTGCAAAGTAAAAAAAGAAAATCACATACAAAATATGTATTTAGTAAAATATATAATTAGTAAATATGTAATTAGTAAATATGTAAATATGTATTTAGTAAAATATGTAATTAGTAGTTCCAGGATCTCTGCGAGAGATTTCCACAGCCCTGCTGTTGGCTCTTAATTATGAGCCAATCTTCCCTCTTCCGCCTATATACTCGATTTCAATCATTATATGAACAAAAATTGCTTTTATAATTCAGTATATAATACACTAGCAGGAAACTTTATTCTAACCAATAACACGTCACTTAACTTTATTCACTCAAGATGGAGAATATCAACACAAAATTTCTCAAGAGTCGCGAAAAGTTACTTTGCTATCACTAAACCAATTTTTTCCTATTTTATTTATTATAACTATAATATTCTTCCGACTTTAGTGAAGCTCAGGGAGAAGTATATCTATGTTTTGAAAGGACCATTTCGCGATTTCGTATCTATTTTGTTCCTCTCAAGATAAATACTAAAAAAAGTGCATAGACAATATGCGCCTGGGACCATCTAGATTCGATCTCACAATCAGTATTTCAGCGAAGAATACTGAATGTACTTTAGGGAATACATACGACTTATAACGCCAGCGAAAAAATTCACTCCGCAATTCTTCCGCCTGAGAACTTCACACGTCCGCGGCAACGAAAGACGAAAGAAAGAGACGGTTATTAGCCATTAACCGCGTGCAGACGCCATCCGCGACATCTTAAATTTTAATCTAGCAATTAAAATATGTTAAGCAGCTACTTAATATCGTGCCTGTGTATGCGTACACATATGTAAAATATACTACGGGTCCGGACTCGCAGTATTTCATATTTAACGCGAAACCGTAACTCGCCGCGGCTGCTGCTGCTTCTCGCCGCCGTCGTCCTTTTTCTCCCTTTTTTGATTTATAGGTAATTTATTACGGTTCTCTCTCTCTCTCTCTCTCTCTCTCTCTCTCTCTCTCTCTTCTCTCCCGTCTCTCGCGCGCGGGAGTAGCGGGTCTCACGTGTGTGCAGATCAGTGCGTGCTTTTGACGACGGCGAGATCATGGAAATGGGTGCCCGCATTTTCGCGGATAACTCGAGCATGGCTCGAAACAATGGCTCCGCGCTTCTTGACATCTTTTTTTCTGCCCTTTTTACTCGACCCGAGAGACGAGAGAGATAAAGAGAGATTGCCGTCCCGCTCGCCTCCCTGGAAAAAATTGCGACTCTGGGCAAACGCGATCTCGAGCTGACTTCGCCGATGCCGCCGCAATTATCATTAGCGGTCATAAGGCAACTAACGTACCTCGATATCGCGTAATGACAAGCAACAACGCGCTTACGAGCCGCTCGTTTTCAGCCCGGTTCCGAGTATAGCGCGCGTAATCATCGCCGTGCGCGTACACGGGCAGATGCGGCTTTACCTACGAGCAGTTTCTGGGCCGTTATTAAGTGCGTATTTCACGGGAAACGTTTACGAGCAAAAACCCGCCGACGCCATTATAGATACTTCCATTTTTATTGCGCTAAGGATCGTTTGCATAGTTGATTACGAAACCGAGCGTGCGAGCGGCCGCGCATTCGCGTGTACCGGCTGACGTTCGCGGGGCTGCGAACTTTATAATTCTGAAAGAGAAGGAGGG
>NW_022639499.1:837778-851829 GCF_010583005.1 Odontomachus brunneus
GGGGGGGGGGGGGGAAAGAGAGAGAAAGAGAGAGGCGCGAGGAACGAGATTTCCACAGGAGATCCGCGAAAATCTCGCTTCTCTCGCGCCACCGCGATGGAAAGTTCTGCACGGTAGAAGTTCGCGCGGGGGAGAAAAAAAGAAGGAGAGGACGCGGGAATATAATCGAGGTGCCTCTGATTCGCAACCCCCTCCGCGACGGGGAGGGCACTTGGAAACGAAATGGCAAAGGAGTCACAAACGGCAATCACAGCGCTAAGTGCTAACCCAATCAAGTAAGCTCCTCTCCCCTCTAACCCCCCATCCTTTCCGCCGCTCCTCTATCTCTCGCTCTTTCTCACTCTCCCTCACGCGCTCCCTGTCCCGGCTCCCTGTGTCTGCTCCTCCTCGATTTCCGCGATGCTTACTCGGAGAGGAGCCCTATCCTTCGTGCCTTAAATTATGTCTTTCGTTTCCGCGTCTCAAGGCTGATCGCCGAGAGTAATGGCGACTTCTCGTCGGAGTACCTCCTCACGAAATATTCATAGATAACGGTGGGTGAATAAGAACAGAGAGAGAAAGAAAGAGAGAGAGAGAGAGAGAGAGAGAGAGAGAGAGAATTGAAGAGGGTGAGTCGAACTCGAGGGAAAATAACCGAGGAATTTTCAAGAGCTCAATAACACGACTTTCTCCCGACTTTGTGCATACGCGAATATTAGATAAATATATTCCTCTCTTTCTCTCTTCTCTCTCCATTTCTCTTTCTCTCTCTCCCCCTTTCTTTCTCTCTGCCTCTCTCCATCTCCAACCCGAGCTTCCTTCTCTTATTGTCAAAAGAACATATATCGCGGACGAGCAAGCGTAGGGAGGAGGCTCTTCTCGAGAGAGGTCCTCCGTGTCTTCGTCCCTCTTCTCTCCTATATCATTCTCTGCTCTCCTCCTGCCCCTTCCTCGCCCCCACCGTCACCCCCTTCATAGTTCATATATCAAACGCTTAGGCAAGGCGGCGACACATAAATACCGGTACGCGGTATATAAAAGCCCGCACCTCGGCGGGATATATCCCCCGCGCGCGCGACGTGGCCCCGGCTACAGTAGATAAAATATATTAACCCACCTCTTTCTCTCTCTCTTCCTCTTTCTCGACTGTGATGCGCGCTCTGTCGCGTGGGTTTCACGATTTTCGGGGACACTTCGCTCTCTCGCTCGCTCGCCCATCGCCCGGGATGACTTACGGCGAGCGGCGTGCTTTAAGCTCTTCCATCCTCGCCTTCCACTCGCGTGTGTCGCGCGGGATTATAGTAACCGCGGAACTATAATAATACGACCGAAGGAAAAGGTGTAGAAGGGAGAGAAAGAGAGAGGCAGAGAGAATTACGCGTCGAAGGCAGTGTGAAGAAAAATTTTGTGTGAAGAATGTTGTTTGAAGACGCAAGCCGGGAAACACCTTTAATTGAGTTCGAAAGACGAGGTTCTTTCTTCTTCGTTCTCTCTATCCGCCCCCCCTCTCTTTCTCTCTCTCTCTCTCTCTCTCTCTCTCTCGTCGTTTCCCCCGCGCCCGTCATTACGCCAGCGAAATTAGATCGTTTGTATCGTTTGCAATGGTAACGCGGCCAAATCCTGCCACGTGCCATTCTAAGGACGACAATGAGGCTCGATGAATCTTCTATGTACGAGAGAGAGAGAGAGAGAGAGAGGGGGGAGGCGGGAGAAGGTCTCCCGAGATGATCGGATTATAGCGGAAACTCCCCAGGAACGGAGGGAACGCACAACGTTCCGACGCCAGGAACTCGCGTACGCGCGTGACGCGAGTAGCGAAACGCCGACATAAGGCATTGTTAGCGTCTCCGGCAAACTGGGAGCAAGCCGGGGTCAAATGCTGTTAACGTGAACCATCGAACTACCTCGATACATCGTCGTCTTCCCTGCGTTAAGCGCGTTACCATACCCTATTTGGATTCGGAGCGATCATTATCGCATGAGGAGTAACGCGGTGCGGTCGATTCCAAGGGGGAGGAGAGGGCTAGATAGATCGACTTCGCGAAGCAATTCTTTTGGATTCGTTATTTGCTGGTAACACGGTTCTAAAGGCTCTCCGTGGCAAACTCATGGCGCATCTGTGATCAGATTTAGAGTGACATCGAATCGAGTCAGCCGAATCTGCGTGAAAGCTTGCACAGAGAAAAATAATTTTGCTCTTTTAGCAGAATCGTCGTCGCTACTGCATATTCGTAGTGACATCAACAAAATTTAATTGACGTAACTAATTTTACAAATTATTCGTTATCAGAGCAAAAGTAGTTTCGTTGCCAGGATAGAAAAAATTTGGTGAGTGTATTTGTCTTAAGAATCACGTTAATTTGCTACTGATGCAAAATAATATATCCTTGGCAAATTTATTTGCTATCGGAGCAAAACTGCAACTGTTTATATAAATCCATCATGATTCTTATAGCAAAATAATTTGTACATTCAGCAAATTACATCCAGCAAATAGTGATTAGTACTCTTAGCAAATCTTTTTGTTGTTCATATAATAACGAAAAGATTATGCTAGACTAGCAAAAAATTTGCCGAGCCAGTAAATTATTATTCTCCATGTACACTATAATATTTGCGAGCAAAGACGGATAGTTCCTCAAAAGCATGCACTGAGAGAAAAGACTGGTAACTATAACAAACTGCATTTAGTTACAGAAATTCATTGAATCCTTAGTAACTAATACTAAATATGATAATAATTACCAAATATTTAATAGATCGGAAGTATGACGTAATTGCATTCACAGTAACATCAATTAAATAATTTAGTAATAATTACTTAATGTTAAATATTTAATATGAAATATATTACAGTTATGAGCAGATATTTGATAATTGTTATGAAATTGTTATATCCCATATAATAAAAAATTCAGTAGGTACGAGTTCTATTTTGTTACCAGTATAAATATGTTTTGTTGCAACACAACGAAAAATTCATTCATTTGCAGCTATTATCGTTTCAATATCTATTATTACAGATGGTTGGTTGAACCTACCAAAAATTTTGTAACTACTACAAAATCGCTTATTTTGCTCAATTATTCAACAAGTTTTATTTATCAAATATATTCTGGAAGCAAATAAATTTTACTTCTGTCAAATAAATAATTTATTTTACAGAACTAAATTAATTAATAAGTATTGCCATAGCTTTGGCCCGCTATATTTACGTCTACCATTTAGTAATAGTAACCAAATTTTGATAATATTTACTAAATTCTTCTCTCAGTGTGGGAAATCAGGGCAGATCTGGGCAGCTAGATGTTACAATAGCAACAGTAAATTTCATTTGCGTTGTAAAATAAAACATTTTTCATGGTCTCCCGGGTTCCACGCTACACGGAAAAGATATTGTAGTAAAAAGTTGAAATTACATTTCTTCTTATAATATTCGCAAAGCTGGATTATGTTGAAGTTGCAGTATAAATTACTACAAAAATAATAAATTTCACGATTAACCTAATATACATTATAAAAAAACATCCAATTATAAAAATTTTGTAGTAAATGTCAAACGTGCATAAAATTTTTAAACAAATATACAGAATGTTTACAAAACAAATATACAGAATGTTTACAAAATACTTGGTTAAACTTCTGAGGCGTACTCCTCTTGTTAAAATAAAAAAAAAGATTATATCAGGTTTAGATGAACTTATAATAAAGTATGAATGATTGTGAAATTATAGTAAAACAAAGTTTACATTAACGTTACTATTAAATAGTCAAAACTATCATACATATTCTGAATATACCGCCCTCCTCAACTATTATAATTTGAATGTTTACTTATGATTATTTAATAGTAATATTAACATAAACCTTGTTTTACTATAACTTCGCAACCACGTATTTTATTATGAGTTTATATGAACTTTTCCTTTTATCTTGACGAGAGGAATACTAAGTATAATCCAAGTATTTTGCAAACACCTTATATAACAAATTTGATCATAATTCCAAGGTTACAAAAATTTTACTGTAATTTTTACTATACAATATTTTCTCCATGCAGATTGCATACACAGAAAAATATTCCATTGTTAAGAAGAGCGATTACTCAGTTTACTTTCTTCCTCTTAAAGGGACGCTGAAACTGAAAACTTTACCGACAGAACACTGAGATTTTTTTGCAAAGTTTACATCATATTAGTTATACAGAATTACAAATGCTTTTATGCAATGGACATATGTGCAAAAATAAATAGGAGCATTGCTCAATATGTGACGAAAACGAACAAAAAATTTTTAATGTAAAATCTCAAACTGTCAGCGTAATATTTGCTAATCCAAGAGTTCCGTAACTTGTACATATCGAAAGTGTGGATGCTTCAAACAGAACAATTTTGAAGAACATTGCTCTACCTTCGCATCTGCACTTGGAAACTTAAGAATGTCGGAAAAGTTTGCAGAAAGATTTCTATACATATATAGTTAGGTTTTCCGTTGAATATGACAAAACAAAGCAACATACATTCATGTAAATTCTGTATATACAAGAAATACGAAAAGGATAGTGTAATTATGTTAGTGACGATTGTCTCTGCATTATCAACGTTGTTCGTCATCGACTCCAGCATCCCCTTAAGTAATAGTTTAAAAACAATTTTGCGATTTCTTTTCCATTATAATTTTCTATTCCTTTTATATTATTGTGAGAGGCAATGGAAAAGGAAAATAATCCTTTTGGAACTTATGAAAAGTGCTTGTCTCCCGAAAAGAATATTATGCAATTTTTTCTCTATTATCTCTCTCATAACAAACACATATACGAAATGCACGGCTAACATAAATCCTGAGCCAATTTAATCGAGTCTCTCCTGTTACAAAATAATTTTCGTCCACAAAACGTCCTCCAAAAGGACCCCGAGGAACCTGGATTGCGTGCAAAACTGCCTCCTCTGCACCAAGGCAAATACGTTTTATACGATCATTTCAGTTATAAAGCAATAAGAGGGACAGTTCCTCTCATTTTTGTGCAGCATCACGACGACTGCTTGTCCGACAAGTCCGAAATGGCAAAAAGCCCGCGAACCTCCCCCGATAATCGCGGAAAACGAGCGGCGCTTATCGTCGGGCCGAAAGCGAAGGGCGCAGATAACGAGGGGCCGGAGGGTCCTACAAGCCGAGGAGATTTCCCCCTTCCCCGATCATCGACGCGACGCGACGCCCGGAGCGGCAATTAAAACCGTTTGTCGTTTCATCGCCGAAGATAAATTCATAAGGAGTGCGCGAGCGGTGTGCGTGTGAAGCAGCGGCGAATGATTTACACAACTGTACTGCTGTGCCCGAGTATGTGTATAAATATATATATTATATATATATATATATATGTATATACATGTATGTATATACACTCTTAAGAATCACTATAAATATGCCGAGGGTGGTTTAATATGCGGTAGCCCTCTAATTTATAACAACTTATTAAATAAAGGCCCGCGGCCATTTACGCGCGGCCGTGTAAGAGCCGGCGGCACGACCGCGATCCTGATCGGCCGCGATAAATAAACAACGGTTACGGCGAATCCCTCTAGTTCTCGTTTATCGAGTCATTTATCGGCTCGCTCTCGCTGTTCACTATCGCCTTCATCGTCCTCGTCGTTGTCGTCGTCCCCAGAAATGATTCGTCGAAACGACGTCGTTAATGTCGAGAGTTGTGGATTCGAAATGCCGGCGTTTTTCCAATAACGCTAAGTAAGCTTTGGATGGGGAATTTATGGGATTACCAGGACTCCGACAGGAGTAAAAATTTGGGGAAATTTGGAAAGTTGCAGAATATTGTAAACTAATATAATCACTCTATTTCTCTAATGAAATTTCACTCCAACTAAGTTAGAGAGTACCGACAGTCTATTGTCGCAGTAGTAGAAATATAGTAAAGTTGAAAGGAATTTCTCTGTGAGAAAGTATCTACACTGTAAAAACTGATGTGTTAAATTTAACATTTCATGTGTCCCAAATCATCTACTTTCATGTATGTGTAAATTTAACATAAAATGTGACATATAAGAAATAATATATAAGAAATTAACACAAGAATTTAACACTTGAATACCGTCAGGAATCACAGTTTGTGTTAAACTGATATATGTATAATGTTAAATTAACTGAAATATAACGTTACTTTAACATTTAAGAGAAGTATTAATCTGTGTTTTTATGAAATGAAAATGTTAAATTGACAATCTATGTCTGAAATATCAAATATGTCAATTTAACACAACCTGTGATTCCTAACGGTATTCAAATGTTAAATTCTTGTGTTAATTTTTTCCATATTATGCGTGTTACTTTTAACACATTTGTTTTGTGTTAAATTTACACATAAATGAGAATGGATGATTTGGGACACATGAAATGTGTTAAATTTAACAGATCAATTTTTACAGTGTATAATATTCTCTTCGCGTAAGGGAGACCATGATTACTTAGCTACAGGAGTGAGATGATAAAATCGATTATTTCTATTGTTGTTTAACAGATTTCAGAATCAAACAAGCTGGAACTTCAAAACCTTGACACTTCTGACATGTTTAAAAATTCTACTTACTTAATTCTGTAACTTGCTAGAAAATACTAAAAATGACTGGTTTTGCCAAGAAATAAAAAACGCTTTTGGAAGAAAAAACTAAGAAATAGTGAATGTTTTGTCGGTGGATACTAATAACGTATTTACTTATATTAACACAAAATATTTTTCAAATTAACACAAAATATTTTTCAAAAATAAGAAAATATACATTTTCTTTTAAAAGAAACATTTTCTTTTTAAACCTTAATTTTTCATAAAAGCAATTGTTTATTTTAAATCAGAATAAAAGAATTTAGATTTAAGTTGTTAATAATACTCACCAAATAAATATTTACTATTTCTCAGATATTGTTTCTCTCAATGTATACGCGTAAATTGCTGTTGCTCGAAAATGCCGAAATTTCAACGCTAATATCGAATCGAGGACTTTCACCGTTAACGACGTCCAACGACGTTATCGCGACCAATTATTTCTGACCGGGGTCGTGATCATGGTCGTCGTTATCGTCGTTAAGTTGACCTTTCAATATGCACATGTCTATCTGTCCACCTACCCCTCGTTCGATTACGATTACGATATAGCGTGGCGCGATATAGCGGTGCTTTCGACGATCGCACGGCGAGCATCTGCGCATTGACGTCTAAACGTGAGAACGCACGGAATCCCGTTATCGTACGTATGCACGTACGTACGTATGCGACGACTCGATGCACAATTGCGCCTGCCTGCGGCTATAGAAAACTATTTAGTCTCCCCCGGGATTCTCAATTCGGGAGGGGGCGCGTGCCTGCCGCCGTCACTTAATAGGCGCATTCCGCTTCACGGGTTCGCGGCGGAACGTGCGACCCTGAATTTCGTCGCGTATTTATCCCCCGAATCGCGTTCCCCGATCGTGGTTAATAAGATACTTCGATATCGAGCGGAGTCGCCGGAGAGAGAACGTCACGACTGGCGATGACTAGAGGTGTAAAATTACCGTGGGATTCAAAGCGACGATCACTCACGGTAAAATTACGCACTGAGAGAAAAATATAGTTGTTTTTGGCGTCAACTATATTTTTTTGTGACTTTAACCAGAAAAGTAATTAGAAGAACATCTAATTACCATCTTTCTAATAACACTTACTAAAACAATGGTTTTCCTAACTATTTTTGTGGTTAAAATCACAAAAAAACATAGTTGACGCCGAAAGCAACTATATTTTTCTCTCATTGCGGTAAGTTGATAATTCGTTGCTAAAATATTGTTTTGGATAGTTTCATGCACAAATGTTCGGGTTTTCCCCCCGCATTAATGCATAAGATAAAACAACATTCTTATATTTTCATCAAATGTACGTCTAATAATCCTTGAAACGCGGTTATCTCAATACATTCTATCTGCATTTGATCTTTTCTCTTAATTTTAATTAATAATATATTCATTATTAATAATAAATAATCAATTAATAATATATTCATTATGTGACTTACTTAATTACGGATAAAGCATATAAGGTGAGAAAATATTAAATAATTAATATATGTGTGTGAATAAATAATGGGATCAATAAGTAAATTTTATTTATTTATAATTCTTCTATTATTTTTTTTCTTATTAACGCTTGAAATTTCAATAAAATTCGAAAATTTAGAAAGGGCAAAAAGAATTTTAAGAGCAAAAATAACTGTTGTATGTTCAATAATCTTGTATATCAATAAAGATTAAGATTTTTTGATTTAGTACAATAACAGGGCTAAACAGAAATGAGAAGAAAGAAAAACCTAAAGTACAATTGCCAATAGAATGCCTTGCGGCTCAAGAAGCATTATTATGCGACAAATTTGTAAAATTCATACTAGATTCTAATATCGATATGTATTTACATATCGTGAATTATTTATGATCTTTAATTCACACGCAGAAACAGGATCAGCCGCAAAAATATTATATAAAATATCATGTAATGCCAAGTGTCAGTTTTATGTTTTTGATGAGTATAAAGTGCGATTTGAAAGAAAAGCGGAATGATAATGATAGAAATTTTCTATTTAGTAACGAATATTTTCGTTGCGACGAAGTTTGAATAGCTTTAGCTAATAAATTTAGCTTTAATAATCATGACACATTAGCTATCCCTATTTCAATAACACATCTTAACTGTCATAGTTATATTTTATATAACTTTTTATATGATATATTATTATATTAATAAGAATATAATATAAAATATTAATATAAAATTAAATATTAATTATAAATTAAATATTATAAAAAATATTAATATTTTATATTATATTTTTATTAACATAATATAATAATATATAATATAAAAAGTTATATAAAATATAACTATGACAGCTAAGATGTGTTATTGAAATAGGGACAGCTAATCAAAAATATAAAACTGACGTTTCGCATTACAAATTCAAGCAATGGTTTCCCATTGGTCTGGATTAATAATTAATATCCACTTTAACATGAACACAAAAACCGATATTTTTTGTACTCACATGATAGCGCTGTTTGATTCTTATGTGGTAGAACGACTGCACGTCCATCGGAAGCGCGGCAATTTTCCCTTTCTAATGCACTTTCTTTCAAGTCGCTACGACGTTTACAGGTGGTGTTATGGACGATTTTATCGATCCGCGCGTTCTAGATCGTTATTGTTGCGGCGAGCCGCGGATGAGTCACTTCGCGACGCGTGAATGCGGAACGCGGCAACGAGAGAAGTCACCTAGCGAAAGTATGCCGCGTCCCCTTCCTTCCTCGTTATATTGCTTCTCTCCCCCCCCCCTCTCCCTCCGCGGCTCATGATTCCGTCTATTTGCTCGCTGCAGCCACGCGGTCATTCAACTCACTTTGGAAGCACAGTGCGCGAGAGCAAATAGGTCTGCTCCTTCTCGAAAAACATCTAAATTAGTACAATAAATTAGAAAGTGAAACAAATATACTTTCTTTCACTCTAACTCATTGCACTATATTGAAAGAAGGATTTCATAACAGGAATACAAAAATTTGGTAGTTGCTAAATTATTCAGTCAAATAATTCGGACCAAACATAAAGTAATATTTGAGAAATTTATGTATAATTTAATCATGTAAAAAAATGTATAATTCTTAGAATCAAGATTTAGTTGCTTGGCCTTGAATTCACACTCTTTGATTTCTACAATCTTTCATGTTTAACAATGCTCCCTGAACCGCGAGTGCGATCTTGTTTACATTTGCCGATGCTGTTTTTTTTCTCTTCACCCTTGTTATTGTACGAAATTCAAATTTAAGCCTCTACTGGTAAGCAACATAAATATAATATTTGTCTTTATAGTTTTTTCCTTATTAACTCCATTGAAAGCTTCAAATTTCATCGAATCTCTAATACTAAAATAAAAAAATTAAAAAAAAGAAATTACCGGAGTAAAAATTCGTTGTTTTTTTATCCACACAATTGCAAATTTTAATATTTATTAAGTTATTTAATATTTGCTTGTCTCACATATTCTCATTGCAAATGAATAAGTATTATAATTAATACATTGCTGAATGAAATTAAGAATCAAGATCAAATGCAGATGAAATATTGAGATAATTAAATGTTAAATAATTTTGAAATTAAATTACAGAACGCAACAACATGCTACAGCATGTAGAAAGGATAACGTACTAAACTAGCAAACTAGATCCGGAAAGAGTTCAGAAGTTAGCGTTTTTAAAGAAAATCTTTGACTAAATTTTTTAAGTAGTTCAGTGGTGATAATAGGTAAAAGCTCTAAAGAATTCAAAATTTTATGTAGTTTTAGTTTTTTTCATATCCAACAATAATTATTTTCACCTATTTTCCATATAATTATGTTTAATATTCTATCTAATTAAGTTTAATAAATATTCTAATTATCCCTAATCTAATAAAAATATTTCAAACTTGATTTTCTAAAAAATTTTATTGAATTTCTAGTTCCTGTATTAAAGATTTAAAACTTCTCTATTAACTTCTGTATTAAAGATTTAAATCTTTTGAAAAAAATTTTGTGGAGTTTTTAGTTTGGGACTAAGAATATTCCTTTTGATAATTGTGCATTAAAATGTTGATAAAATTATTTTCTACCAATAAAAATAATCATATTTGCCTGTTTTAAGTGTTGAAAGATTGATTTTTTCAGTGTGAAAAATGTAATTATACAGAGTGTTCCGCGTAAGATGTGCCAAAAGAAAAATATAAGTAGAACAGATAAAAGTAAACAAAAATTGTAAAGGTCATATTTCAAACAACCACATAAAATTTCAAGATATTAATTAAAATAGTTGGGCATATCAGAGCGCGGCGACGCGGCAGGCGGGACATATGGCTCGCCGCGGCTGGCGAAGAAAATAGACGATTGCTCGCGGGCTTATCTTAAGGCGTTTTTTCGTTTCGTGATCACGTTTGGTTGGTTGGTTTAGTGCACTTAATGGTCGCAACGCCTTGAGCAAGAAAGATAGAATGACGCTCGTGGCGTTGCGAGCGTTAAGTGGACCAAACTAACCAACCAAACGCTACCGTGGTTACGAAGCGAAAAAACGTCTTTATAGGCCAGAGAGGTGGGCCATTTGGAATACGGAAATAGGTAGCTTCGTGTGTGCGTTCGTGTACGTGTGCGCTCGTCCATTTTCTTGGTTATTTGAAAAATTACCTCTACAATTTTTGTTCACTTTTATCTGTTCTACTTATATTTTTCTTTTGGCACGTCTAATGCGGGACACCCTGTATACAGGGTGAATAATTATAAACTTACAAATTTTATAGAAAACATAAGAAACATCGAGATAAATATAATGGACGGGATAATATTGCAATCGACTACGTAAAGTTTCGAGAAAAATTGCTAAATATGTGAGAGAATAAACGCGCGGTGAGCGGGCGTCGTGAGTCTGATACTCCGCGCGGTTGGAGCGGCAGGCGACAAAGGCGGATCGGCGTGCGGTCGCTTCTAAGGATACGGTCCAGTAAGCGCTACAAATGCTTTGTAATGTTTTTACTTCTTTCTCTTTTTTCATTCGAATTCGAGAAATAGAATAAGAGAAACGCTGCGCAGCATTTGTAACGGTTACTGGACCGCGTCCTAAGCCTGTCATCTGCCGCTCCAGCCCGGCCGCGCGGAGTAGCAGGTCCACGACGCCCGTTCACTGCGCGTTTATTCGCTCACATATTTAGCCATTTTTCTCGAAACTTTACGTACTAGATTGCAATATTAACCCGGCCATTGTATTTATTTCGATGTTTTTTATCTTTTTTATAAGTTGTGCAAGTTTATAATTACCCACTCTATATACAGAGTGTCTCAGAACAATCTACGAAGCTGTCGTAAGAACGTAGAGCGGATTAAAATAAACATAAAAGTCCTCTACCATTCAGCACACGCTTTTCCTTAATCTTTCGTAATTAATTTCTCGGTTATTATTACGAATATCGTAAAACGGTATAGGACTTTTATGTTTATTTTAACCCGGTTTACATTCCCACGAGAGCTTCGTAGATTGTTCCGAGACACCCTATATATGATTAGATTTTATACACAATTATTCTCTCTTTTTTAACTTAGCATTTCAGGTTTGAATAATTTCAAGTTCACTTTCAACAGTTTCGAGACTTCACAAAGTTTCGGACTCGAATTACGAAGATTTAAAAATCCGATTTCGATCCATCTCTACCTTTTATCTTCCGAGTGGAACTTCACTCGAAAATATAAAAAGTGGAGATCAAAGTCGATTATTGCGATCGACCTCAGATCGAGATGAAAAAATCGGTCAAGGGAGCAGATAAAGAGAGCTGCCGGGCGTTTCGTATAACACGAGCACGACCGGGTATTCGGTGAGCTCAGGGGAAAATTAGCCGCCGTACCGATTAATTTCGATACGTCGATGCCGTAGGCTCTCGGGATGGATACCCTTCGACGCTTAATTGGCTCGGCTACTCGCTTGCTTCTCGCTCCTGTCGTACGTGATCGAGGCGCCTCGTCAATGTAACAAACGTCTTACGAGAGCCAGCGCAGTTAAAGCGGAAGCGTTGGAAGCGTTGTAAGCGGAAGCGTTGCGGAAAATTACGCGCGCAAATTGCAAGTGCGATAAGGGTGGCGATTGATCGTGAGATTGTAGGACCGACAATGTCGAGTTTCACACCGACAATTTGTGATTCACCGACAGGGACACGATCAACGATCTGTTAACACGTTGAATGCCGTAATGATCATCGACGACTGATACTGTGATATCCCCGCGTCTCATTAAGTCTCACATAAGATAATTAATACATGAAATAACTAATTATATCTAAAAAGAATTTGGCTGTACAACAAAGAGCCGATAAAACAAGATAAAAGATATATATCTCGAATTACATTCATTAGATTGACTCAAAAGCTTTTCTTACACAGAAAGTGAATATTATAATTCCCTTTTTCTTTTATATAAATTCTTTTCGATTTTATTATATTTGTCCAGTAAAAATAGATTATCGGTAAAAAGTCTATTTTGTTAAGAAACATATTAGATTTCACTGGAAAACAGCGAAATTTTTTAACATGTCACAGTTCCTAAAAATAGCATGTATGAAAGGTTAACAAATTATTGCGGAAAGAAAAAATTCCCTCTATATAAAATGCAACAAAAATATTTCTATAAAACACACTGAGAAGAAGATACTTGAAAATTCATTGGTGAAATATGAAATTTGTTCGCAAAAATAAGCTTTATTTCATAGAAATCAATTTTACATATCTTACAAATAAATTTTTAAGTATTTTTACTCAATGTATTTGAAAAGAAAGACTCCACATAAAAAAGACTTCTGAATCTAAGATGTCTGAAATAATATCTTTAATAATATGATCATCAAGATAAGAGTGTTGGTTAAATTCAGATGTGGAAATTTGGAAAAGTCGAGTAAGTACTAGATAGAAGAGGAAGAAAAGAATTGTGTATTCTGTATAGGATAGGATAATATAAGACACTTTGTAGAAGGATGTATGAAAGTGAAAGGTTGGTTTGTAGAATTAAGGAGAGATATAGAGGAGATATAGGATAAAATGTAGGATAATCAGTTAGATGAGGTAAAAGGAAAAATTTTGAGAAAATTATGGAAAAAAAGGAAATGATGAAGATTAAGATTGTATAAAACTGAAGAAACAAGGCTATATAATGTTTGTGTATAATAGTTTAGAAAGGTGCAACAGATATATATTACAGATAATAGTTTAGTGAGATGATATAAATGGATAATATATAAAGTTAAGATAAATATTAGGACCTTAACTTAGTTTCCGCCCGCAAATGTTAGATGGCAATGCAAACAGTTCTAGTAGTCATTACTAACGAAACAGGTAGTTTGTGATTAATTTCGACATTTCTCGATAACATTCAGTCAGCATACACAATTATTTTCCTAAACAACAATTTCTTTTGCTTTGTGAAAAATGGAACGCGATAAAGTGTTTTTTCGACATGTGCTTTTGCACTATTTTGATTTGAAAAAA
>NW_022639499.1:851839-852111 GCF_010583005.1 Odontomachus brunneus
TAAGTTAAGGTCCTAATACATAGTTATAGTTTAGGATAAGAATAAAAGAGAGAGGAGAATATAAAGGAAAAGTTGAGAATGTAAAGTGTAAAAGGAGTAGGTTGCAAGATAAATTTGAATGTTAAATTATATGGGATGTTAAATAGGATAAAGTATGAGTAAATGTGTGGTGTTAAGAAATAATTTTGTAAACCAAGTCCCTTATTGACATGTAAATTGACGTAAATATATATATATATATATATATATATATATATATATATATATATATA
>NW_022639499.1:852160-861488 GCF_010583005.1 Odontomachus brunneus
ATATATATATATATATATATATATATATATATATATATATATATATATGATCATCAATTAAGCGTTTGCACGATCAATGAAAATCTCAGTACGGCAATCAACATGGCTAAACATTCGGTATCGGTGCGTTCGCCTTCACCCGCACGCCCGACAACCCCAATATATGTAACCCCGTCTATGAGACGCCGCGATACGCCGCTATCATCCCCAACATCTACCAACATAGGGTTCGATGGGCTAAAAAGCGATACAGAATCTGAGGCGCGTCTGACGTTAACGCGCTCCCAACTTGCGCATTCGGCCGACCCGACGCTGCTTTCAATTCCGCGGCTTCGTATCTATCCGAGATCTCGAGCACACGTGCAACGCACCTTACTCACCTTACTCACGGACGTGCGATCCTCCCTCGCCTGCCTCCCTCGTCTGCTCGCTTGCACGCGTCGTCGTTTGTCCCCCCGAAGCCGGGGGCGTGAACTCACGTTCACGAACGCCCACGCACGAAGGGAAGATAACTGTTGCGGGGTCACTCGGCACGACGAGGTCGCACACAATCCGCCCCCTGCCTCCCGGCGCCGCTCCGCGATGTCAATGTGTAACAACCCTTACCGACACGGATGGCTCCCTCTGTTGGGGTTGCACAATCGCGCCCTGATTGATAATTTATACGGTGCGTGCAGGTTATTTGATTATCCGCCTCCAGCTGGGAGGCAGCTCGGCTGCGGCTCGACTCGCCTCCTTTTTGTGCTTCTCTTGTCGTCGCTTTCCGTTTTTCGGCTCAGCGGTCTTTGCCGTTGTCTCCTTGTTTTCTTATCTTTCCGTCTCTCTCTCTCTCTTTTTCTCTCTCCGTTTGCCTCTTGACGACAAAAATAGACACGATGGATGGAATACAATAAAAGTGAGATCGCCAACGAGAGAGTGAACTATTGCAAACTCGGCGAGTTCCATCCTGTCTCCTTCGCGCCGGAGTCCGCTGCAAACAAACCGAAAGAATTTATATCAGCCGTTCGGCTCGGATACACTGAAAGGATCTCGTAAACAATACCAGAATTTGGTAGTTGTTACTAAATTATTCAGTCAAATAATGCGAGCCAAACATAAAGTGATAATTAGGAAATAATTTAGTCATATGAAGCAAATGTATAATTCTCAGAACCAAGATTGAATTAGTTGCTTGAATTATATATTTAAGTCATTGAATTAGATTCTGTCAGTTTTAATAGCAAATCTTGATAACAGGAAATGAGATATTAACTATTTTTAAAGCTTGCATCCGTGATTAAAATTATTTTAGGTTTTCTTTATGTTATTTAAAAAATCTTATCTCGTACACTATTTAAACTATTTTAAATTATTTTAAATTATTTTAAGACAAAATTATATTTTTTATTTTTTCTTTTTATTATAATAGGTAATATATATTAATATAAGTACACACAGTTGATAGTCACCAAACATCTCGTTGTCTTAATAAGATAAATATTAATAATTATCAAATATTTCATCAAGTAGAATTAAATAATTTCATAAGACTAAAAAATATCCGATAATAGTCATTAAACACATGGTAATAGATGTTAAATATTTGGTAACTATTACTAAAATCAATCCACTTGACTGTGATTAAAAGTCCTCCGTACATAATATCTACTATTTGGTTATTATTATGATATTTTTGTATTAGTTACATAATTTTTACTTAAGTTCTGTAACAAAATATATTTAGTAATAATTACGAGTTTTTTTCTTTCAGTGTACAAGACGAGCAACGCTGTCGCGCGAGGCGTGAAGATGAAAATGTCAAACTTACCAGAGAAGCCGTCGGGATTAAATCGACCTCGCCGGACGCGACAGTCGGTGTCGCGGGCTTTCGTGTTGTTGTTTGAGTACGTGCCGGGTGCAAGGGTAAATACGGACAATTACATATTTTCCCTCTGATCCTGAGATCGCGCCAGACCCCAGCGAGAACCGCGGCGTATTATACCCGTGCTACACATAGGGTGCTTACGCAAGCGGGGGTTGACATGCGGGCGAAGTGACTGTGCTGTGACAGAAGCGCACGGGGGAGACGGCATGGTGCGTTGATGGCATAATTGGTATCATTCGGGGGTCTTCTTTTGAGGTGACCCATCGTGTAGCCCCATTACATCGAGACACAATTATGCACGTCTCGTTCTACGCGCGGTTACGTGTCCTCGAGCCGCTCGGGATTCTCCGAGAACGTTTTCCACTCGGCCGACACGTGGAAACGATACCGAGCGCAAAGAGTGACCGTCCGCTCGCCGAGTGAGTGTTTCTGTTGCTATGCTTTATTTCTTGTCCCCTACGCTCGCGAGGAGCAAATCAAAAGATTGTGCCAACGCGCAACACAGTGTGTACGTATAAGGCAAGGTCTTGCTCCCAATGACTAGGCACTAATCACTCAAAACAATGTTTTGCTGGTCCAGGTAGAGCTTATTGCTGTTTTTATACTTGCTGGAAAATTGTCTATAGTACGTAGAATTTACAACAGCAGCATTCCAGCAATATCTGCAAACAAATTTAGGTGAGCGTGAGGATTATACATTCGTTTGTTTCTCATCGTTATTTTTTTTGTGTGCCACTATCAATTTTTATAAGTGTGACCAGCTTTAATCTAAATAAGCGCTAGAAAATTTTCTTGCTAAACTTCATAAGTAGTTCAAATAGAAATTCTGTCTCTGTCACCTATATTAATTAAATACAAATCATATGCGATATTGCAGTTTGCTAGTTATTTATTCATCTTAGCTAATTTTTCGTATCTATATCATTTTTGCTATGACTGCACGTACATATATTAGATATATGCATGTATTCTATGTTAAAATTTTAAATATTCGTCTTTGAAAACTGAAACAGTTCTTTGAAAACTAAAACAATAGGAATACCCAAAGTTAGGTGTGTGTGTAGCAGTGTTATTATCGCTACAGCACAAAATATTACTAAAAGATTGCAAAAATATTACAATATTGCAACATATTAAAAACCTTACAGGAATATTGTAATTATAATATTCTATAGGAAATGTTGCAGAATATTGTTACAATATCATTCTAATGTTATATATTTCTAATATTCCATAAATATTATAAAAATATATATTTAATGCTTGATAATATTATATATGAGCGGATTTCACCAATTGATTGATAAGCTAATTAACAGTTAAAACATGTCTTTGTGTTAAAAGAAAAACAAAGACACAATTGAATTATAAATTACTTTACTACTCCGTTGGTGAAATATGTTAAATATAATTAAAATACAAGTAACTCTTCTGCATTGAATCTTAGAATATTGCATTAAAATTAATTAAATTAAGTTAAATTAAATTAATTTCAGAAATATATGTGCAACAGTTTTTTAGATATTTCAAGAACATTGCAAAAGCATTGCAAAATATTGTTTAAAAACAGACACAAAAATGCTACTGCAATCTTTTTGAAAAATATGTAATGCAATATTTCAATCTTACAAAATAATATTCCTGAAATGTGTTTCAGAAATATTTTTTATTGTAAGGATAGTATCCAGACATTGGTACTTTCATCTTATTTCTGTAAATGAGTTTAACTTACTCATTATGTGGAAGACAACCCGCACCGGTCATATTCGGCTAATTCGTCCTCTTCCTTCGCTGCTGGGGCGTCCCCTTGTTCAAACTCTTGGTCCCCTTTAAACCTTTCAAATCGCCGAGGGCCGAGCCCGGCTTATCGGCGACGTGTGATTCCCCCGTTTTGTAATGTTCCTTCGGCTTTAGATCGTCGCGCCGTCCGCTCGCGCGATCTCTCGCCATTACCTCGACGAAGAGCGCTTCGTCGTCCTCCGCGCCCTTTGGCTTGTTCAGCTGCGCGCTTTCGAGGACGACATCCACGTCCTGGAACTTTTCACCAACAGCTCCGCTCGTTGTCCCGCTCTCGAGATGCAACGTGGCGGGTCCTCTCGTTCGCACGCGTTTCCAAGTTCTCACGGGCAACCTGGAGATCTTTGTCTTCTCCGCCTCTGCGCGCGGGGAAATAGATGGTAATTCCGAGATGGATGCTCCTGCGTTCTCGATTACCTCCTCGGGCGCAGATCGCGATAGGACTGTTCGGTTGGCTCGATCGATTTCGCTACTCTTATTGGCACTTCCGATGCGAGAGCCAACGTTATTTCTTCCGCATGTGCGTCCATTGTTTCTCGCCGCGGCGAGCTTGAACATGCTTTTGGCTGAACATCCAGTCTCATTGAGAGGTTTATTGCAGGGCCTAACCTGAGCATTGCCGGAATTGCCGCGATGTCGACGATTGTCGGGAGTCGAATTTGCACTTTCCGCCCTTCTCTCCGTCGATGTCGCACAGCTCACGTCGTTCTTTCTCTCTTCAACCGTCGAACGTAAATTCACATTTGTCGCGGCTGCAGAAATGTATGAAACTTACACGAGAAGAAGATGAACGAACGAATTCACGAGTAATGTTTGTTATTCTCTTGTGAGTGTGTTAGATAGATGTTTCTTAGAATATAATTTAACTACTGAATATGTACACTTCTATCAGATTTACGTTCTAATCGCAAAACTGGCGCTAATACGCGATGCTAATAAAACTATAAAACGCAATCGTGCGCGCCACACATCGTCTGCGATGCGCTCGAATTTGAATGTTATCATAGTAGAAACATCTATCGGTGCTTCTTACGAACTACTTGTTAGCAACACGATCTATACAATAGATTTCTGCACCGAAGTAATATTTTTTTTCATATAAATTCTTTTTAATTTTACTGTGTTTTTAATAGTTTAGAAGAAAACTATCAATAAGACCCATCTCTCTCTTACTAAATCCTATAGTAATTTTTATTATAAAACAAAATATAATAATTTTTATAAAACAAATTGTTATAGTAATTTTTAAAATAAATAAATAAATTCTCTGCGTTTTTTACGTTTTACAGTCCAAGACATTTTAACTCGTTTTCTTTTTTCACGTAATTATGTAAGACAAACTTATAATATGCGAACATAGAAAAATAATTTTTAGTGTCACGTATGTGGCAGCTGGTTTCTCATGAGACATCATGAAAAATCGTGATACATCGTGATAAATCATGAGAAGTGTAATACATGTCGCCATGCAGATAACGAACGTATTGAAGACATTCAAAAGACATCTTACTTTTTTTTAGATGTCTTTCAAACATCTTTAAGGCCTATATTAATAGTTATCATTCGTGAAACTTATCTCTTGTGAGATACTCAGATTTTTGCTCAGAATTAGATCAAAGTTTTTTTATATTTACGTTTCGCGACAGCATATTCTGTATCGTGTAATTTGCGTAGTTTTTTTTCTCTTCAACCGCCGAACGCTACCACAAATTGGTCGTGGCCACGAAAATGTATCGAGAGATACAACTTTCCCCTTGCACGAAAGGGGAAAGAAAACGAGTGAATCGACAAGACCTTTATTATTATCCCGTGTATGTTATGACACCGTAGATGTTTCTTGGAATAATTCAACTACTGAATATGTATATTTCTATTAGACTTACGTTTTGATCGCTAACACGACGCTAATAGCTCTAACAACACAACACATCTGCGATGCGTTTGAATTCGAATATTGTCACAGTAGAGACATCTACCGATCCTTTCAAGAACTTGTCAACACGATCGATAAAACAGATTGCCGCGCGATCATAGCCCGAGAAATTTTAACTTTTTTCTTTTTCTTTTTACGTAATTATGTGTAAAACAAACATTGCTTATAATACAAACAAACATTGCTTATAATACATACAAAAAGAAAAATTTCACTGCAAGCAATACGAGAATTTTTTCTCTAATTTAATATTCTTAATTGAAATGCTATATTTATTAGGATTCAATAAGTATTTTGAATAAATTTGACGCTTATAATGAGCTTATGATAAATTTGCAGATGTAAACTTATGAAATACTTGAAACAAATAACATTTGAATGCAGTATGTATTTTTCTGTATGTGATTTCTCGTAAAAAAAATTGTCTTACGTGTGCGACGCTGCAATGCTGAGAAAAAATACTTTAAAATTTAATTGTGGGATATAAAGTTTATTCACAGATAATAAACTTTTCTGTGGAAAATTTCTTCACATTCTTATGCGAATAAATTTTATTTCACGGAAATAAATTTCATATTTCACAAATAAATTTTGAAGTATTTTTTCTCAGCGTGATAGTGTCACGTGTTAGACGTTCAAAAAACTTTCTACTTTTTTAAATGTTTTTTAGGCATCTTTAAAATCTATATTAAAAATATAACAGAGTTAGATTTTAATTTGTCATATAAATCATGTGATATATGTGACATTACATTTGTAACCACAGTTCGATTGAAAAACTCTCATTTAACTCTAAATTAAAATCTGAATATCTCACCTGAGGCAAATTTCGAATAACGATTATTAATACACGTCTAAGACGTCTTTTAGAAGTTTGTACTGATTGAATCTTACCTTTTTCCATGAAGCGCATGTTTAATAACCGTTGATCGGTGGTTACCCCCGCCGATCGAACGCGAGGAGTATTTGTATCGCGCAAATTTGGCTGGAAGGTCTTTTCTATCGTCGCGTCGTTTTTCAAAACTTGATACTTCGCGCCTTTAATCGGATTTTTTGAAAAACTATTTTTCTCGCGCGTTTTCGTAAATTCACTGTTTTCCGAGTTCATAACGTTCACGCGAGTCTGCTGCAAGTTAAGATTCTGAGACATTACTTCCTGTAAATGTCTGTGATTATTCACCGCTGCCGAATTTGAAGACATTAATTCCTCATAATTTTGCTCATTCTCCAATGAAGTGAAATGCCAGTCGTCATTTTTTGAAAATCTAATAGAATTGACATAGTCAAAAGAAGCATCTTCTCGTTCTCGCCGTTTGGGTCCTACGCGGTTTCTTTTGCTTCCTGAAATAAAGTTAAAAAGGATTGAAAAATAAAAATATAATTATCTATCTGAAGAGAAATCTTTATCTATCTGAGAAATTGCCTTAAATCTTTTTGAGATTATTAATTTATTCTCTTTTAAGATTATTTATCCTCTTTTTATTAGATTGGTGCAAAAACTTCCTCAATTTTCTATTAAATTCTTATAGAAAGATTGAGTATTAAAAGAGAAGTAGGAAGTACGCTTTAAGGATATACCGTCTATGTCTCAAAAATAACGAAAAAATGTTTAAATAAATAGAAATTAATTTATCTATTGCATCTAAAAGTGATCACAATCAATTTAACATTGCGCTTTGAATTATGGATCAAGAATTATTCCACTTTAAAGTGTCAACCCAACAAACATCGCAAAAATTATTAATTTCTCGAAATTGGATAATTTTCGTTCTCAATTTTATTTAACAAACATGACAAATCTTTTGCACCAATCTAATAGAAAACGTACCCGCGTCATGATTGAAACCGTCGGCTCCCGGAAAAAGTTTCATGCGTTTCCTATGCTCGCTCAATGGCAATCGTCTCGATCGACCGTCAGTATTACGAGTTTCATAAGGGTTTCTCTCGTCGCCGTTGACGAACCACAACGGACAAGTGTTCACCCTTTGATAATAAGCACGATCATTGCGCTCTCGAGATGCACGATTACCTCGTGAGAATGGAACTTCATAATTCCTCGAATATCGTACATTCTGAGACGGACGTTCCTTCCGGGAACGTTCGATCATATTTTGAGGCGTAACGAAATCGGTATAGTAATCATTATATCCGGCGGCGTCGTTCGAGAATTCCCAGTCATCGTAGAAGTCGTCAGAACACGAATTGTAATCCAGATCGGCGGAGTATACATCATTTCGATCATTTCGCCACGGTTTACTTTCCATGTATTTCTCCTTTCTACTCTGTACGATCAATCAAAAAAAGAAATATATCGAAATTGGAAAAAGCAAAATATTTTAGTGACCAGATTTAATATTTATCAAATTAAAATGAAAATACCAGAGTTCAAACACATACTTAATCCTAGTCGTTCCTATCTATTTTAATTTGTAAATACGAATATGTAAACTTTTAGAAAATATATATATACATATATTGAATATGTATAAATATATTATATTGAAAGTTTATATATTAAAATATTCGTGTTTAAAGACCGAAACAAATAAGAGAATGTTCAAGATTAGGTACGTGTTTGGGAAAAATAGTTTTACCTTCAGGTAACCATAGAAGTCTATGCGGTTTTTCAATATTTTCATGATCAATGAATTTATTTGATAAACTAATAAATATGTTAACCCTAGATTGTCAATGTTAGTCACTTTGACATATACTTTGGATAATCACTTACTATGAAATAATAAAAAAAAATTTGTAATTAACATTACTTTATTTTCTTTCTGTAAAAAAATAATTGGAAACGTTAACATAAGCGTAAAAACAAATGGAGAAACAATTGAGATAGTAAAAATGACATTGGCAATCTACAGTTAAGGATGTATTCGTTGATTGTTGATCACCCAACTAAGCTAGCTTACTTCAAAGTCATCTAGAATTGTAGCTGTACGGGCGGAGAAATTTGTCGATCTTTCATTGCGCCCTTTAGTGATTCTGCGAGCCGATTCAAAGCCGTCGGTTCCTCTACGTTGCTGATTGAATTTGCTATGTAGAAAATGTATGGGAAATGTCGTTTCCGTATCGCAGGCGACATCTGCTAACTCCACGATCTTTCTTCCTGAGTCACTGTATTCGGGAGATCGAAAAACTGGAAGAATCGGCTCTGCCTCGTCGACGAAAAGGAACAACGGATTCTCGAAGAATGCGGCCATGTTTTACAATATATCACGCACTGAACGTTCGCCTGTGAAACGCGTGAAGAAAATTTATTTTCATGAGACTGGCAGGGGAGAGGGGGAAGATATATACTATCATTTTTTAAAGTACTGAGCGCACAAATGTTTACGAGATATTACATGAAATCAATATTTCAGTAAATCTAATGTTTCTAACGTTAACCTAATATTTTTTATTAATTTAATATTTCTTGTTTATTGAGTAGTCTCTTCGAAATGCAACGATTCCGACTTTAGGAAATATAAATTCAAATATTTGCGGAATATATCAGGATCTTGTTCATCTACTCTGTTCCGGACATCTTTTACTATTTATTTAACTGCAAAATTAGCTCCAGTAAATAAAAATCTAAGATTAACATCTTCAAATATTGATTTTATCCCCACACAGCATTAAAGTCAATATTATTATTATTAAAATATAATAGCTTGTAAATTAAACTTTTTATGAGAATACAATATATATATATATATATATATATATATATATATATATATATA
>NW_022639499.1:861498-887030 GCF_010583005.1 Odontomachus brunneus
ATATTTATATGAGAATACAATATTGTAGTAATTTTCTCTACTATATTACTACTCTAATACTACTAAAACATTGGTTTAGGATGGTAAGGTAGTTATATTTTGATAGATATTGATGTGATATTAATTTAATCACAAGGCAACTTATTAAAATTAATCAAAAGAATTAATCAAAAGAATTAATCAAAAGAATTAATCAAAAGAACGTTAATCTTCGAGTTTAAGGTTTATTAAGTCTTTGGAAATAACATTTTAAGATCATGATAGCATTGTTATGATCTTTAGCAATATAATTAAAAATGTCTTAAATTTAATGTTAGTATAATATCTTTGTGCTATGAGATATATCTTTGTATATGAGATGTGTATTTTTTGAACATAATTTTCCGTTTAATATTTTAAAAATATTTCAAAAATATTACAGAATAATATGATCTCTTTTAAAATTGCAAAAATGTTTAAAAAATCTTAAAGTACCCAAACTACACTCGTAATAATACTGATAGAACGTTAAAAACTACGTATCAAAAAATGTTATACTCTATTGAATGTCGTTGCGTTCTTTTAACGATCTTTTGCTTACTGGGTCGTCAAATATATTAAATAAAGCGTCATACCTTTCGGCGGCAATAGTATGCGCGTCAAACATCATTTTCGTATTGTTAAATGTAACACGAACTGCTGTTTTCCCGTCATTACGTGCTACACAAATTTCAACATATCACGCAAAAGATTTTGATTTGGACATCTTTCATTTTCGTTTAATTTCTATTATCCATAGTCGATGAGTTCGAGATATCGAAGAAGCACCATCTAGCGTTTCTTCTTGTCACTATGGAATAAGGTACTAAAGAAAATATGAAGGAATCCTAAACAGAAAAACAGTTTCTGTAAAAGAAATAGAATACTGTTTATAAACAATAAACTTATTTTATTTTGTAATGTCTGCAGCTTATTAATCACACTAATACCAACATTTGTTGCAATAGTAAGGGAAACTACAGGAAACTCTTAAGGCCATTCTACAATAGCTGTAAGAATATGGCTGTAAGGCTGTAAGGCTGTAACGTAAGCTGTCAGCGAATGAAAATAATTTATTTCGCGTCTTACAGCCTTACAGCCATATTCTTACAGCCATTGTAGATAACCCTTTAGAGCATATATATATATGGAGGTGGAATTGCGTATGCCTCCTGTAAACCAAAAGTGTATCCGAAATCTGTGCGAGAGAGAAAGATATATATTCCTATTGGGAGCGTCCCGATTGACCACGGTACGATTGGATACAACCAACTGATGAAAAGAATTATCTAGTGAATTACTAGGTCGAACCAATCATTACAATCTGTGTCCAATCGTATCGTGGTCAATCGGGTCCCACCCATTCCTATTCCTCCTCTGTGCGCATGCGCCAACATGCGTCAGTTGTTGCTAAACTGCAAAATTATTGGTTTCAATATTTTTTTTACTTGAATTCTATCAACTTTACCGAAAAATAGCAAGAGATAAAAATTGTTTATTTTCTTCTCATAGAGCTCGGAAAATTTTTTCAGAATTTTATATTAACTTTTTAGTATTGCATTTTCTTGCATTTTCTTGAAGTACTAGAAAGTTAATATAAAATTCTGAAAAAATTCTCACAGCTCTATAAAAAGAAAATAAATAACATTTCCTGTCAACTCTATAACCTAACCTGTCAACTTTACACATGCGCACAGAGGACGAATAGGAACGTATAGCTTTCTCTCTCGCACATACTTGGAGACACTTTTGTGCCAGCATTCCCCCTCTATATATATGTGCTCTAAGAGGAAACCTTACCAGTATTCTAATAATGTAATTATATATAATAAATAACATGTTGAATACACAAAATATATTAAAATAGTATTCTAAGCATGCAGACAGCTTTTTCATTGTCTTTATACAATGCCAAATCTTTAATCCCATACCTAACCATGTTTGTTGAAATCTTTCTCAATTAAGCTTCCTCTCATCGATGCCACGTAATGTAGAATGTTGTTAGTAATCCATTTTTATTGCACTTTTTTATCACATTAAACTTATAGCGAATTCGGTTGCTTGCACTAGTGTGCATTGAGTGCGCACTAAGGCTTGTTCATAGTATGTTATTATATTTAAAGATTGTCTTAAATAATTCTCAAATAAATTCTCAAATATTTTTAACCATAATATGATATGTATAACATCCGTACGAATCATTTTATTAGTTAAAATGTTTTTAAATATGTATTTAAGACACGATCTTAAATATAAGAATGTACTGTAAACAAGCCTTAATGCGCACTCAGTGCGCACTAGTGCAAGCTACCGAATTCGCTATTATTTGACGTTAAACAAGGATGGAATGATGTTCGCAGTGACGCGTCGCCAAGTGGAATTTTTCTTCTGTATCTCTGGTGCGGAGAGTGCTTTGAACAAATCATTTCTATCACTCCACTGGTAAAAATGCAACGTGTAGCTATAAAGAGTAAACTGTTCAATAAGGTTTGCGGTTGATGCGATAATAGTAGAATAATAACAGTCGCTTTTTTCCTATTATAAGAAAGAAAAGAGCTATTATAAAAAAGAAAACAGATGTTAATTAGGTTAGTCCGCGATCAACGAGATTATATCGGTTGTAAGTTTGAAAATTATACTAATTACTGAGTAATTATACTAATTACTGAGAAGTTATAGGTAAGTTTATAATATTGTGACAAGAATAATAATTAAATAAGATTACAGTTACAAACATATTTATAAATTTGTGCATACATATAATATCCAAAATTTATCTGTATTTCAAATTTATTTAATATGTTAAGATTATACCAATTGTGATTGTCCTATTACATTTGTTAATGGCAAATTAAATTTTACACGTAATATATATTTGTAAAGTTATCACAATGTATTTAAATTTATTTACAGCTTGAATATAGAATCATGAATACTACCTCAAAGTGTGAATCATCTACATCAATCCTACATGCAACACCTCTTAAAAAAAGGATAATGAAAAGGGAAAATAGTCGTATAGATAAAATTGTTGAAAATAACACGACTGAAAATATGGTAATTGACCAAGAGATAACAAATAATACACAAGAAACATATACTCAATTCAGTCCTACAAAAGAAAAAACTGATGAAAAAGATTTAAGAACTAATGCAGTATCTGATATACCAATGAACATAGAAAATAAAGAAAACAAACATAATGATAATATACAAAATAATTTAAGATCACCAAATATTTCACCTATGAAAGTGAACAATAGGCATAGTACTCCTAAAAAAACAGATGATATTTTACACAATTTTGACAATACAAACTGTAATAACAAAACTAGTGATAACTCTGTGAATGATAAGAGTGAATTTTCACTCTGTCTAAGAGAATTACAAGATTTATTAAAAAGTCCACCAACTAAGAAAACAGAAAAGTTATTACAATCTGATAATATAGTTTCAACAAGTGAAAATTTAGAGAAAAACAATAAAAATGATGATGATAAACAATTTTGTGATACAATAGAATCAGAATTGTGTAATTCAGAAAATTTTAATGTCTTTGAGGCTGTAGATTTTTTACATGATGATCTGTTAGATACTGCGTTAAATGTTGAGGATACCAAAGCATCAAATATTTTATTATCCTCCATATCAGATATCAATGCATTACAGTACATTGATGAAGGCTTAGCAGATTTAAAAGAAGATCCACTGACAGATCCCCTACTTATTAGTGATCGTGAAGAGAAGGATATTGATACTAAATTCACAAATTCAGATTCCAAACCTCCACTAAGAAAATCAGTTCGTGTGCATAAAAGAATAACTAGTAATTATAGTGATAATGTTAAAAGGCATAAACTGAACACCGAAGAGAAACATATTTTGAAAGAATTGGAAAATATCGAAGAAGAGGAATTGCCATTGAGTGCTATAAAGGTTAATCAATATTCTAAATACTTTATATACTTTTATGTACGCTTACGCACTTTAATTAAAATTGAATATTTTATATACACAGCAATTAGCATCATTATGTATAAAACATGTACATAAAGTACCTCCGCAGCATAAAGTAGAGGCTACTGGAGCTCATAATGCAACAACTGAAGAGAAGAGCTTATTTCAAAAGTATGGTCCACTTCGTAAAGGTCCCTATTCACCTACAGAAGATACAATTATTGCAAAAAACTGGAATACGTTTTGTAAGGTATATTTCTGATATTTCTAAATTGACATAAGTTGTCCTCAATGTGACTCATGACTCAAAACATATTTTTATTCTTAATGATAAAGGAAATTGTTACGCAAAACATTGTGTAATTTAAGAAAATTAATACCAACTAATGACTAAAAAGAATCAATATGATTGAAATCCATAAATATATAATCATGAGCTAGATATTTTCATAACTATAATATTTAGATATATCTAAATATTTAGATTCTAAATTGTACAACTTCTTTTAGAAAGACATTCTATATAATCACAAATAACGAAAATATTTAACGAAAATTATTTAATAGTTATATTAAGATTTTACAATCGTATAATAAAAAGAATGACATGACATGTTCTACTTTACTATGTCATATAGCTCCATAATTGGAACTCAAAGAACACTGAACCATTTCTTAATTGGAGACATAATGGGAAATATTATATACGCGACTTGAGAGAAAGACAGAAATTCGTTCAATTCTTAGCAAATGGATTACCCTGGCGGACTCTCTTCAGTGTTTATACCAGATTTAAAGTCCTATACCGTAACAAAATCACTAATACTCGGTACGACAAAATAATTTCATTAACCTTGAATTTTCATCTCAAATAATTATATATATTTTAGATACTCGTCAAAAGAAGATAAAAAAATTTTAACATACATAAACAATAAGTATCTTGACAAACGTGGTACTAAATATATCGAATTAGCAAAATTATTGAGACGAACAAGCCAATCAGTATCTAAACGATATAGGTATCTTAAAAGAATTCAAAGTAGATCAGTGAAAGAACGTAAGTAATTCTTTCTCAAAATACCTTAATATATTTCTAAATATATGCATACACATATATTTATATAAAATAAAATATATTTAATTTCTTTACAATATTAGTAAACGTTAATTGGACGTTGCCACTTATCAAAAAGTTTATAAAGAAATTACTCAATATAACAAAGATTGTTAATGTGGAAGATCTTAAACATGCTACACTCCCTATGCCAATATGGCAGAAAATGGAAGAAGAATTAAATATAGACGGAAACGTTTTAAAAGTATTTTGGCAACATCAATTGCATCTGCAATTATTTAGTACAAACCCAATCTATTTAAATGATATCAAAATACAGTTAATTGAATAGTAAGTATCACATTTTACATCCCTCGTACTTTTGTTAAGAGGCATGCAAATTGATTTTGATACATTACAATCATCACTGAGTGTCACTACACATAATTCTACACATATGCATAATTTGTTGTTACAGTATGTATAAAAAAGGAATATCGAATACTCGTGAGATTATATGGCCTAATGTAGCATTATACTTCGACGGAGCTACAGCAGTATTTCTCTGCAAGATCTTCTTTTACCTTGTCCAAGAATGCGATATAAATGATACGGATAATTTTGCCCGTAATATGACGCTTCGTTTAAATTCGTAAAATCGCGCTACATGCAATGTGTTCTGAGAATATTTCTGTTGCAGATGTCGTGGAATACTTATATCACAAGAAGATTCCTGAAATTAAAGGTGCCCCGACAGATAAGTTCCTACCTAGAATTGTATACAAAGATGGAAAAATCGATGTATTAAGTTTGGAGGATGATACAAATAATGTTGATTATGGAGCTGATTGTGATTCTGATGACGATTAAATGCTCTGTGTAATAAATTGCATGTATTTAACACTATAATCACTCACTCTTGAATCTATTTGGTACATATTTTCATATGTGATCAAGATCTAAACAAACTAAGCAGATGCTATTCACCAAATATTTAGTAAGTGGTTGTATTATTGAATGTATATATATACTCTCATTGATAATTTTTTATTCTTTTTTAGTTGACATATTTCACTTTTATAACATTATGCTAAATATTTATAGCATAATACTGTTAGGCAGTGTAGTTTATAAGTAGATAAATAGATGCGTTGGACTAAAAGAGAGAAAAATGTACAATTATTACGTGAATGTAAAGCAGTTTATTAAAAAAAAAAAAAAAAATCGATACATATAATATTTTGCAATAATGTGGATGCTAAAACAACTTCAAGTTTGAGAGATATCTATTCTTAAATAATTACATAATTTTTCAATGTATATTTAAACTTTATTTTTCTTCGATTCCTTCTCAAGTGCTTTCTCCTTTGCTTTTTGATATAAAGGTACGAGTTTGCCTTCTTTAGCAAGAATCTTCAAAAGTTCCATAATAAGTGGTAAATAATTATGTTTTCTTCTGATATTCTCAATTTGGTATCTTTTTGACTTTCTCATCTCTTCTTCAATTAGTGCTTGCAAGCGTTCCAATTCTGCAGGATCACAAATATTGGCTTTTTGTCTCTCATATAAAGTTTTTCTGTCTGTTACTATAGCCATTAGATTGAAATGAATTTCACCTTCGTTATACCTATTCATAAACATTTTTAGTTTTATATAACATTACAGATAAATAACATGTGTATATATATGTTATTGATGTATATATTATATATATATCATGTTAGACAAAATTTCTAAAATATCTATATATCTCTTATATATATACACATATTTATTTACTTTTTTATCATAACTTACTTATTTATTCGCTTTTGAATTATAGGTTTTGCAGCTTGTACCCATTGTTCTCCTAATGGACATGGACCTAAATCTATTGGCCCATCCTTTAATCCATCTAATTCATATAAACGACCATCTATTGGAACATAACTTACAAAATGAAACACATTGTCATCTTTAGATGCTTGTCTTGAGTCATATTCAAATAAGGTTTGCCTAAAATTTTGCTAGTATATAATAAACAAAATATATATTGAGTAATGAGCAGTTGAAGAAAAAATATATTATAAATACCTTGAAAAGGAATTATGTACTTCCCTTATAACATCAGAGTTACTAAGAGCAAGCCCACGCATATTTGCATCAAAGCTTTGACCAAAATTTTTAAAATCCTCTAAATTTGGCCCTAAAGATATGTCTGTATGTTTGCAATTTAGCAAAACACTTAATATTGCTTGTGTTGCACAGGCATTATTTATTACCTAAATAAATATAATTCCTTTAAATAAGATACATTGAGATATACTAAATATCTTGATCATAGGTAAATTCTCATAAATGATTAAAATTATGACAGTTTTATATTTTTATTTTATACTTTACATACCTGTTTTGCAAAAAATATTTTATCCAATCTACTATCTTGTACAATATTTCCAGACAACTCATCATCCTGTACCCATTTAAATAAAAATATCAAACCATGAATTGGCCTGTAAGAAATATTGTTTGTAATAAGATATATAAATGTAAGAAAAAAAGAATCTAAAAGTTCATTACATGATTATATATTTTAGAAAGTAAATATGGGAAATATAGTTGATAAAAAATTTGTAATTGTTAACATGTCTTTGTCAGATAATAGAAATTACAATATCCATTGAAGTATGAAATATATTTACTTTAAATTATCAAATTGCTCATCATCCAAACTCCATAATTCTTCCACTTGTGCCCCTTTGACACCTAATACAATTAAATTAATATGTATTAATATGTTTATACTCTCTCCCTCTCCCCATATATATATAGATTACAGAATACAGCTTGACAACAGTGGATACATAGTTGCGCTATTACCAACTAATTTATAAACTCCACTACAATTGCATCGATTCTGTAACAATTTGACGAACGATAGTTAGAAACATAATTACCAAATTCTTTAATCAATTCTGTAAAAACGCCAGGATCACTCTCAATGAGACACCAATTTCCAGCTGAATCCGCCATATTTTATAAACTGTCCTGACGTGTGAAATAAGCAGAGAGTATACGAAAACTTGATGTCAAGCTGGTGAATAAAAAAAGACTATATTCAGTGAAAAGAACGACTCAGGGAACGCTTAATGATTATCACTCCTGATTGGTAAATACTTCTGAATCTATGAAAAATCTACAAGAATACTTCACTTATAGATAATAATCAGTGAGTTGTTTTTTCTGCTGAATGCAGCCAAAGAAGCAAACCTAAAGCGAGGTTTGTGATACCAAATTTTGTGGAATAAGCTTTATTTACATTTAGACAGCCGCGTGATCGTCGAATAAGTAGATTGGCTGTTTGATAGGGAATGTCTAGAATCTTCAGAGAAATCTTCGACGTCTGGGTAAAAGTTCTTTCATGAAGCACGGAGTTCAGTGAATGTTTCGTACCCAATGGCCGAAGAATCTGAGGTAAATCTCAAATTGCAAATCGCAGAGATGCAATTTCTTATCCCAGAGATTGGAATGACGCGGTGATATTGCGTTCTACGTCAATCTACGTGACTTTTTTTTATCAGGACATTCACCGTGAGATATGTAAGGATCGTAAATAAGAATTCGCGGGCCAACTAACGATCAACAAATAAGCATGTCGACAATGGAGGGCTCGCTCAGTAAGTGGACAAATGTGGTTAATGGATGGCAATACCGATGGTTTGTTTTGGACGACAATGCTGGCCTTCTGTCTTATTATACGGTAAAGATATTCTCAAGAAAACAATTACATTGGATAGGTTAGGTCACGTTCTCACAGTACTCGGTGCTAATGCAGTTTATTGTGATTTGATAGACTTTTTATTTTTCAAACTACAATTCACATATTTATCTGATAGGATTGACAAGCAGTCTCTATACGTTTTTTTTTATCATTTTTAGAGCAAAGAGAAAATGATGCGTGGAGCACGTCGTGGTTGTGTACGACTGAGAGGTGCTATTATTGGTATAGATGATGAAGATGACAGTACATTCACTATTACTACATCATCATGTAAGGATGACCCAAAAACATTTCACTTTCAAACACGCAATGGGGAAGAAAGAGAACGTTGGATTCGTGCACTAGAAGACACAATTCTCCGTCATTCCAATGCGGTATGCAATCAAGCATGTATATGTATAAATACAAATGTATATAATTGTGAATTCTTTTACATAAGCAATAATACTGATATGTAACAGTTCAATGAATACTTAAAGTTCAATCCAACAAGGAATTAATCATTTACAGAGGTGGGATCCTAAGAAATCACTTCCTAAGCAAGATTTTGATCGCAAAGTGGCTGAGGCTGATGCTTATCTTCAACTCTTGATTGAACAAATTAAACTGATCGAAAATAAGAAGAGTGCAGTTGAGGAAGATGAGGAAAAGCAGAAAAAATATTCAGCTGTCTTACTACAAGCCAATGCTATGCTTAATTCTGTTAAACATACCATTGTCCAGTTGCAAATCGCAAAGGTATTTCATTACATATTATTTATTATTTCACCACGATTGGCATATTATATATAATATCTGTTATTTCGTCGTAATTAGAATACAGCAATACCAGTTAATGGAGTATACAGAGGACCATCTAATTCTATACATGTCCCTCCAACACTCTCCCATGGTACATATTTTTATATATTCCTTTCTTTATTATATTTGTCTATGTGAGTCAGATTCTCCCTTAAAGTATAATTTCAGTTGCAGCTAGAGCACCAGAGGCAACAGTGCAAACTGGCATCGAATTAGGCTCTGAATGTGTTGAACCCAGGGTGCCTACATTATCAAATGGTTAATATTACATATGTACCTATTTTTGTCATCATTCACAATAATTTACATTAAGTTTGCTCGCGTTGCAAGCACTTTTGCTTGTTGTACACTTGATGCTTGTTGTACATTAAATGCTGAGGATTGATTATAAATTTTTTCCTCTAAAATAAATTTATGAAAAGCAAACATTTTCTAACATGAAAGTGTTTGGAAATATTCATTTTTTACGAATCTCAAAAATTAGATTATGAGTTTCAAAGATTCATGATCGTCTCATTTCCCACTATATTAAAAGCATCATTTTGCATCCCCAGTTGTAGATAGGGATCTGCCAGTACCACAATTCTCATATTCCTCGTCCGACGAGGACGATGATTACTTCGATGCTGCGGACGAGATACCAACTCCAATAAGCCAGAATCATATTACGCTGCAAGTATAATATGTTAATAATATCTCCCCTCCCCTCTCCCTGCATGAGTTAATGTTCGATCTTCTCATTAAGCTTGATCTACAATGTGTCATTTGCTTCTTGTTTTTTTTTTTTCTTTATCTCTTTCTGACTCATATCTTAAGTTTTAAACTAAAAAAAGACAGAACAAGAAACAGAAAACAAAGAGCACCTTGTAGATTAGACTTTAATGTCGCACAGTGTTAACTTTCTCACGGTGCATTGCCCGTGCTCATTGTTTTTCTGTTTATTCTCTCTAGAAAAAAACAAATACGAAATTCATGTACTCGAGTGAATAACGCACAAATGATTTCTAGACGTTCCGATAACGAGCGATTTCATGTGTCCACGGAAAGTGCCACAGGCGATAAACGTAAAGAGCCACCTTTACCACCTATCAAAGGCGACGGATCAGTAGACTACGATGGTAAGTCGGCACATTATGTTATTTAGATACAAAAGAGCTATTTGCATGTTATTCACAAGTTTCCATTTCCGTTTGTCGGCTGTCGTTTGAAGCATCGCAATCTTGATCGATACGCGCCACCGACTTTTTATTCAGCCTTGCTATGTATGTGGTATCTGTTAATTGTGACATTTATACTCAAGAAGTAGATAAATTATGAGAAAAATAATATTTCAGTGTACAGAATGTGTTCGTAGAATAGTTTAGACACAATGAAATTAGGAGCTCATCAAACTGTTAAAATTGAAAATCATTACCAACGGAGAATTATGCAATAATAATATAATTAAGAACACTAAGTAATAGTAAATAATAATTAATAAGAGAATTTTTAGGCAAAATCGCCTCAATAACAACTCTCAAATTTGAAAGTTCAGTAAGCTCCCAACTTCATTGTGTCTAAACTGTTTTGCAACTGAATGTATGTACATACATATATGACTTGCAAAATAGTTTCAACACAATGAAGTTGGGAGCTCACAAACTTAAAATTGAGAGTTGTTACTGCGATGAGAGTTTGCCTTTATAGTAATTATATTATTTTTTAAATCGTTATTAGTATATATTATTATTAATATTTAGTGTTCTTAATTATATTATTAATTATATCATTATTGCATGAGTCTGTCCATAATGACTCAATTTCGACAATTTTGAGAGATCCCAGTTTCATTGTGTCTAAATCATTACATAATACATATACTCAAAAGCATAAAAACCTAAATGTCAGTCTTAATTAACATGTTGCAACATGAGCTATTTACTACTATTTGTGGTGTTCTACATGCAACTTGTACAATTTTTGCTGCTGCATAGTAAGGTAAATGTCCTAGTAATTGAACATTGTCCCAGTGATTGAAACAATAATATATTTGTATTTAATATTTTTGAAAAAAGAGCTTTTGAAATTTTGTTAAAAAATATTTTTTATGCAAATTTATATTATTTAATGAGCAAATTATTAAGTCTACGTTATTCAGTAATTAGATCACCATTCATTTTTCAATTTCATTACTTTCATTACACAACTGGCATTATTTAATACATATCTCATTAAAATTATAATTGTGCTATTTATTGATTGTTTGGTTTTTCTATTTTTTTCACATTTTTCACTCTCATTACATTTCACATTACATTTTTCACTCTCTGACAAATCAAAGTTTTACATTAACAATGTTTTACATTCGTTTTGTTGGTAATTCCATTATTAATGAGAATGTAAACTCGATACTTTTTTATTCAGTCATTGAGGCATTTACCTTACACTTCTCTGCACGAATTCTACAATTTTAGAGACCACTGCAGTGGCTTGATCGGTAACGTAAGATGAGATTTCAGTGCTTATGGTTTGAGGAAAATCCCTCACATGTCTGTTGATGTATTACACGTACGACTTTTTAAACAACGTATAAAAAATAAGAAACAAGATAAAAAGGTCTCGCAGCATGTACAACACAATAGTTCTATTGTCGATAATACAGGCCACGTATAGCACGCTTGATCGTCTGCTTTATCTACCGTGACCACTATTGATCTCTTAGCTGTCTGCTTGGAATGCTATCTTTGACGTGTGAATTAGCGTTTCACGAATGAACACATCCGCGAGCGTTACGTTGTTTCTCCTGCGGAATAAAGCAGTGTGTCAAGTGTAAGAGAATGTCCAATTGATATGACAATGAATAAAGAAAGAGAATCTCGGCAGAACTTGACGTTCTGTCGTTCACTTTCACGACAGAACATTCGGCAAAGTGTTTCGCGTTAATAAGACACGATTCGGTCCCGAGGGAATCAGGAGTTTAGGAATGGATACTAGTTGGTCTATTCTGGCGAGACAACATGTTGGACATAACTTCAAGTCGTAAGTTATATACATATATATGTGTCGATGTACGTGAAGAATTCAGGTTAAGTCGGGGGAGTTTTTGAGCTCTTTCTTGTATCATCGTCACGACTCGTTTCCTCCAAGCTTGTTACTCGTTGTCGAAGTTCACAAATCGAAGTTAGCGGCCCTTAAATCTCCATTTCTGCATGAATATTCGCCGTACTTTACAATGTGAGTGTATGTGTGTTTGTTGCAGCTCTTTACGAAGAAGAAAGCGAAACAGAAAGTAAGTACATAAGCAAACACATAAGTATGAAACGATGAGGAATGGTTTCTTGCATTGGCACCCTCTTTCTTTGTTTTCGTCGTTTGCAGTGGATTCCATGGAGAGCCATGGATCGGTTGTTACGCATCTTCTGTCTCAAGTAAAGATCGGTATGGACTTGACAAAGGTTGCCTTACCAACATTCATTCTAGAGCGTAGGTCACTTCTTGAGATGTATGCCGATTACTTCGCTCATCCTGATCAGTTTGTAAGGTACTGCAGCAATTCATTTACTATCAGAACTGCTAATGATTAATGCACATTTCCAGGAAGGTTAAAACGACAGATTTTTTAAGACCTTTTTGAAGTGGTTAAAAGGAAAATATATATGTATATATTTTTAGTTTTATCCAATGTTGATTAAAAGCATAAGATATACATTACAAATTCCAGTAACTTTTATAAGAAATTAGAAACTCATTTTTTCCACTTAGATAATTTTAATATTAATAACAGCACTTGATTCAGAATAATTACAGTCTAGTAAATAAAGAATATTAGATCAATATCTTGAAATATTGATTTCATATTTCTTGAATACTTGATACTTTAACAATATCAAAAATATTTTTGATATCAAAAATATTTTTGACATTGTTGATTTTGTGGGACAATACATGTACATACATTGAAGCAAATTGTTTTATATTTAATACATCTGCATAATATACTTTTGGAAATAATGCTTTTTTTCATAATTTAGCATTGCAGACATGCCAACACCTAGGGAGAGGATGGTGCAAGTAATTCGTTGGTACCTGTGTAGCTTTCACGCGGGACGCAAATCTGGTGTGGCTAAAAAACCATACAATCCTATATTAGGTGAAATTTTTCGGTGTCACTGGAACATACCAAACACCAGTTCTTCTGACAATATCACAGATTCAGGAAGCAAGCTTATATCAGATGGTCCTGTACCATGGTGCAAGGAGAATCAACTTGCTTTTCTCGCTGAACAAGTCTCTCATCACCCTCCAGGTATTAAAGTGATTATTAATTCACATCTTTTTCCCACTTCAGATATGTCACATGACTTATCAATTGTACTTTTTGGTCGCAGTTAGTGCATTTTATGCTGAACACGTTGGAAAAAAAATTTGTTTTGGAGCACATGTTTGGACAAAAAGCAAATTTCTGGGCTTAAGTATAGGGGTTCACAATGTGGGAAAGGGTTGGGTGAATGTACTGCAACATGGAGAGGAGTACGTTCTAACTTTCCCTAATGGTTATGGCAGATCTATCCTCACTGTACCATGGATAGAACTAGGAGGAAGTGTAACTATAAGTTGTTTACAAAGTGGCTATCATGCGACGGTAGAATTTCTAACGAAACCTTTTTACGGTGGTAAACGAAATCGAATCACTTGTCAGGCATTTCAAGCGGGAGATAAAAAGCCGTTTCTGGTTATAAATGGAGAATGGAGTGGTATGATGGAAGCAAAGTGGTCGGATGGTGTAAGTGGAAATACTTGTAACGATTTTTTTTCAATATTAAATAAGGGGTATTATATTAGGTTGTGTAATTAGTAATTTCAGGCGAAAGGCTTTTATTTTTGTGCAGATATAAAAATATAATTTTTTGTTTCATTTTTTACCTGAAAAATCACAAATTATTATACAGTTCAGTTTAATTAAATGTATTTACATAATTACGTACTTACGAATGTGACGGCCGATTATTAACAATATTATATAATTTTCTGTTTTATAGAAAAGTGAAATTTTTTCTGATGTTAAAGAACTTAGTACAGAGAGAAAATTAGTTAAAACAGTATGCGAACAAGAAGAGTGCGAATCGCGAAGGGTCTGGCGTGATGTCACAGTTGGCCTACGTATTAATGATATGGATAAAGCTACAGCTGCAAAATGTGCAATTGAACAGAAACAAAGGGACGAGGCACGTGTCCGAAAAGAAAATAATATAACGTGGCAGACGAAAGTAAGGACGATTCTTGTGCGATTCTTTTATGCTCGTCGCATAAATTGTGCCAATTAATCCTTTTTTCTGTGTTTAAACAGCTCTTCAAGGAAACCAAAGATGGTGGTTGGGTGTACATAAAACCTCTTGTAGACAGAATACGCAGTTCTAGTGATCAAACAAATGTTACGTAACCATGTTCAATACAATATTACGTGATAATTTTAGATGCAGCACAATACTAGGAAAAATCATGGCCTAATGCCCATAAGAACTGTAATACTAAGCTTAATTCGAGATATGCACTTTCACATCTGGAGATTTTTTGCAAATATTTTTACGTGCATGATAACCAATTAATTCAATCGAAAAGAAAAGTAATATTGTTATTCACTTTTTTATTATTCTATGCATTTTCAATCTATCAAGTCACACAATAAATGTGTTTTTCGTCGCTACCGAATAATCAATTTTTATGATATGATTTTCTCCTTGAAATAATTTTACAAAGACATTGTAACTACTATTATATCAATATTTCAAGTACATATGTATAGCGAAATTACAATTTACTATATAATTGTGACGTTTTATTATCGTTGTAATTTGTTATAAGAAATTATATGTACAATTTATGCAAACCTCTGTATACATTATATTGTATAGATTGCATTGTATGCCATAACGTATTCAGACATTGTTTTGTGATAGGATAGAGACATAGATAATATATCCAGTATTCTGATTATAGAATTATTTTCACGTAACTTCGAGTTTCTCTTGCTAATAATTACATATTTCCTGTTATATATGATGCATAATCCACATTCCATAATTATGAGTTTCTGAAATAAATGCATTACTTATGCACAGAACAATATGTCACTGACAGCTACTTAGTGTTTTGTTGCTATTGCAACAATACAGATTTCTCGGTTTTTCTTCACATTCCAATTTCTTATTTCTTATTTATTCAAACGATCGTCGATATATATATGATGAATAAAATTATAAAATATGTTCTATTAATATGAATTATAATATATACAATTTATATCGACATAAGTATTGGAAATTTTTAATTAAATAAGATGTCGATTTTTTGAAGTAGTAACATTCTTATTATATTCCTAAAAAAACAAAAAAAAATCGAAATATTTCCCTTAGCTTTCAGTGATATGTAAAGGGAAACGTTCAATAGTCAGCATTCGTGGCATCCCAGTTTTCAGCAACTTTGCACAGATTTTAATAAATACTGAAAGTATGGGGATTTATAAATTATTTATTAAATATATATCAATTATTTATTTATTTTTAAATCCCTATACATCCCTTAATATTTAATCAAATCCGTAGGAGAGCGTCGAAAACAGGCAGAATGCTGATGTTCTTCCCTACAAAACCCATAAAAGTTACTTAAATATTCCTTTACTTAATTATCATTCTGTACACTGAACTTGTTGCTGAAAAATATGCACATAGTACATACAGTTCTTTATTGTGTATAAAAATAAGTATACAAAATATATGAAAAATATAAAAAAAATTAACATTGTTCGGTGATAGTATTATAATATTTAGTTCATTTCGTTTTCTCGTAGTATTATGTAACCAAGAAAGTAGTCTGCAACATTTCTATAATCGTGAGGCAGACGTTTCGTCGACGACAATAAATGTTTTAATCCAGCCTCGATCATAGGTAAACCTACTTCATGATATTCAGTGTTCCAATAATTATTGGTGCTAGCTATTTCATTTGTGTCATACTTATATAAAACTTTGGCAACATATTTCTGCTGCAAGGAGATAGATGTATCAGTATCACTGATTGTTTGATGATTATTTGGTTCTGTAATTAAATTCAATGCGCGATCCATTGGTTTAATCAGAAGATAATGAGTCTGCTTGCCGACAGATGTTTGCAGGATAATCTCTTCTCCTAATACATCACTAAGCGAGTCTTTAATGAACGTTAAAAAGTCATTTAATGGGTCAGTAGCATTCACAGTATTTAATGCTTCATTTTGAGGTTTATAGTCCACGCAACAATTCCATATTTTGAATAAATTACACGAATGAAGTGTTCCTATATGTAAAAAGCATTTATCACAGATCAATGTTTTATTATCTATGTGTAGACTACTTATAAATATACTTTTGCACAAAAGAGCAAAATAAGACCCGTACAAGTAATCAGACTCTTGCGTTTCTATGTTCTTTATAATGTTGTCGGAATTATGCTTACAGCAGAACCACTCATCTGGACTACACTGTATATCAGGTAGAGGTAGAATTCTCTTAAAAGCAGTTGCTCTTGAGATGACATTCTTACAACAAGCGCACGATACGACGCATTCTGACGCTTTAAACAACAATTTAATATCTTCTAAAATTGGCTGCAAACAAGAAGTCAACTGGAGTGACTTGCTGGGATCAGTTACCACTTCTGTACTAAAAGACCCAAATACCAAATCTAACGGCATCGTTTGTAAACGAAAGCAGACCCAATTATCTTTTATAATTAACATAGATAGAGAAGTAGGTACAATTCTTATAAATGGTAATGAGAAATTTATACTATGATCCTTGAGTATTAACGCTATGCTATTTTTCGAAAGCTCGATTCGAACATCTTTTAAATTTAGATCTTTTCGCATAGCAATAAATGCGTTGCATGATTGTAGTAGTGGTCTCAACTCTAATGTTAAAAATTCCATTGTTTTTGAGTTATTTAGTAACATAACCACCTCATGATATGGTAGTGATACATCTTTTTAACCGCGATTCTGAAATTTATAATAAGTATAATTTATAATAAGCCTCACTGAATTAAATTTCAATTTACTTTATATTTCTGCAAAAAGAATGTATTTCGAGATAATTTTATACTTACCTATCATATGCACTTACTCATACCGTGCACATCAGTGAACCATGCCAAAAGTTAGGTTAAGTATTTTCGGCGAATCGTGCGTCTTTGATAGGCTGACGTGATCTGAGAGAACATAATTCAGAGTAAGAGCCATATGGTATCCAAAATCATTTTACATTTATTGTAATACGTGCATACCTGATTAAAAAAATTGAAGTTTCTCTGACCCGTCATTGAGTTGTACTTTTTGAAAATGAGGATTTCTCTAACTTGCCGCTCAGTTTTTCGTACATTGAAGTATAGAACAAACTGGAATGAGCGCTGCTTTGTGAGACTAAAGGCCCTTGCACAATGCCAAGCTAAAGGCAGTAGAAATAGGTATTAGCCAATAGGAACAAGGAATAGAAATAATTGACCAATCCGAATTCCTATTCCCTGTTCCTATTGCCTGTTGTCTGGCATTCTGCAAGGGCTTTAAGGTGCGGGTTCAATGGTGGTTAGGCGACAAAAGTGGAAGGGATAATGTTGGTATCAAGAGAAATCTTTACACGATATAATTTAAAGATCTGTTTTTTGTAACTGCACTGCTGAACTAATGCAAAAGATTAGAGTGAGAAAACGTATATTTGCCTCATTTCAATTTATTGCACCAATTTAGCAGTGCAGTTACAAAGAACAGAATCTTTAAATTATATCGTGTAGAGATTTTCTTTGGTACCAACATTATTCCCTCCACTTTTCGGGAAACTGTCGCTTAACCTCCAATGGTCCGTAAACATATTCATATCCGTAACCATAAACAAAATCGAGTCGTGATTGGTCGTGATATATATCACGTGATATATATCCAGCTAATGGCTTGGCTTACATCGTGTACTTGATACGCGTACTAAATAGTAACTTTCTATTAGATAATCTTAATATCGACGATATATATAAACAATGGTATATTAAGCTAGTATAATACTCATCAAGAAAACGTATTGTATTGATTAAACGCATCGTTGTTGATATGCATTATCAATATTAAGATTATCTAATAGAAAGTTACTATTTAGTACGCGTATCAAGTGCACGATATAAACCAGGCCAATGTAGAACTTTATAGAGCGTATACATTCTGAAGCGCGACTACCATAACTTCGGGCGTTCGCCAAATCATTTATGACGGTTATTGCGGGCTGACAGCGCACTTGACAGCCATGACAGCTCGCTTTTATCAGTAACACCACACCGAGTTTCGTGCGAATCCAACTCGCCTTCATGAATTTGTCCGGAATACGCGCGATGAATGCGAATCCAAGACTCGCGCGAGCGTTGTGATTCGCGCGTAGTAGCGGCACATCGACAAGACACGGTAAAGTTCGCGCACAACGTTGTTGAGAGGTCTTACATGATCCGCAAGTGCGCGTTGCTGACAAGTGGTAACCTCCTCCTCGCTCAGTGCAACGCACACATCACGTTCGTTCTCGACGCACTTTTAAACGGCCGATTACCAAATGTCAAAGAACAAACTCAACTTAACGCTACCACCTGGCTCGATTGAACCAGCACCAGCAGTATCACCGTCGCCGCCGGTTCCACCCTTGCCCACATACTCGGAACCACCAGTGATACCCGAGTAAGTCGGCGATTCGTTAGATAAGCTCGTCTCAAGCGGTAGTAACGTTACTGGCGATATGGCGATGTTTACTGTCTTGAAGGTATTTAGTTGTTATAGAATTCCGATTTAAAAGTTGCCACGGTGTTGTAGAATATTCGAGGGTCCTGTCGGTGAATCGCGCCCGACCTGGAACACTCTCTTTACTTGGGCCTGTGTTAACGGTTGTCACCTGAAACTTTTCTCATGTGAGATTCTCAGACTTCTATTCAAAGTTAGATCCAAGGATTTCAATTCAATTATAATGTGTTACATATCTGTAATCATAATTCAATTAAAAAACTCGTATTTAGTCAATTAAAGATCAGTTTATACCAAAAAAGTAACAGCAATGTTAATAGCAGAGAGCTATAACAAAAATGTTCTTGGCAAAACTATCTTCTCCAAAGAAGTTGACTGAATATTTCTAACAAAATATGCTTTTAACAATGTGAAAAACACAAGTATTATTAACAAAGTTAAAAAACTTTACCAAGATTAAACTGGTAGGTATCAATGTTATTAACAAAAATAATGTTTCCAAATGTTTTTAACAAAAGTTGGAAAACTTCAAATAGTTTATAATTCTCTTATCAATAAATATGTATAAATTTTAATAGTATAATTAGTCAAAACAAAACCTTTGTTATTAAAAGTGTTGCTAAGACATATCTAATTCAATTTTTTGCCAATAATTGCTTTCAACATCCTTTGATCTAGACCATTAAGTAATAGGTTATATAAATAATATTTTCAATAATAATGATAATAAAGCTACGCTAAAATAGGTAACTTTTGCTAATAACATTTGTTTTCTGCAAAATATTTAAAACAAACGTTATTAATATGTCTCATTCTATACATTTGTCAGTAACACTGCTAAAAACACACCATTAACAATGTTACTGCTGGTGAAAACTGATTTTAACAATAACATTACATAGATGTTATCATTTCTCAGTCAACAATGTAACTGTTGTGTAACATGTGCTGTATTACTTTAATTATGCTAGGAAATTATAACATTAATGTAATGTTACTATTAGTGTAATGTTACTATTAGTTTATGTTTACTGAATAACTCTGAATTCAAATCTGAGTATCTTACTTGAGATGAGTTTCAAGAAATAACTATTAATATAAAAACCTTGGAGTTCTGGATATTGATTATATATCCTTTTCCCTTCTATGAACTTGTGAAAAGTGAAAATTTTCATACTAAGGGAAAAGTTCATGATCAATATCTTGATCATTTCTTATATGAATGTGCAACAATTCAATATCCTCTGTGTGTGTGATATATGAGTGTGTGTGTGTGTGAATCAGTAGGCTTATTCTGTGATTTTTAACGACACTGTTATTAAAAATTACAAAACAAGTCTACAATTTGCCTCTGATGCTTGCTAGATCCTCCCCTGACAATTCTTAGGATTGAAATTTCGGGAAATACTGCATTTTTTATTTTTCAGCGGTGTGATGGGTAGAATGAATATTGATGTTATTCAAGAGCGATTCGAGGAACTAGAAATGGACGAGGAGCAGAGGAAACGATTAGAGAGCTTTCTGGGACAGAAAGAGAAAGTTGGAGAGTTGTGTGATGAGGATTTTGAGAAGTTGGGTGAATTGGGCGCCGGTAATGGTGGCGTTGTTATGAAAGTCAGGCACAAAAAGTATGGTCTCATAATGGCAAGAAAGGTAAGTGTCTGTACACTGCTAAATGTTTAATATTTGTTGTTGCTATTACATGGAACTTGCTTGTATTTCAGCTGATACACTTAGAAGTAAAGCCAGCTATTAAAAAGCAAATAATCAGAGAATTAAAAGTACTTCACGAATGTAACTTCGCGCATATAGTGGGATTTTATGGCGCTTTTTACAGGTAAATTTTGCAAGATTCTAAAACTCTTGTTCTAAACTGCCTTTTATCAATAAAAGCACTTTTAAATACTCATAAGCCTTCTGATTAGCTTGTAAGTTCATTTAGAAATACTCTAAATCTATGAAAAAAATTTAGAATAAGGTCCTAAGTATATTTGATAAATTCTTGAGTTATACAAGTACTAATGGCTGGACACTAATAATACTCATATCTAACTCTAGGTTAAATATCTAACTCTGAACATTCTTATTCTATTTATTAACATTCTGTTTATTTCTTATTCATAATATATATTATGTTTCATAGTTTTAATCTGTAAATATAAATATTTAAACTTTCAATATGGAGCACACACATATATTGAATATATACATATATTCTATGATAAAAGTTAAAATATTCGTATCTAAAAGACATAAAACAGTAAGAATGTTCAGAGTTAAATACCAATGTTATTAGTGTCCAGTCATTGATACTTTTACCTTATACAATCAAGTAGAGAATGGCTGGCAAAAACCAGCCATGTGAATATTAATGCGAAATTTATTATTCGCAAAATTCTCTACTTTTTGAAACATCTGTTTACAAACTGAATATGTATACTATGTATTACAGTGACGGAGAGATTAGCATATGTATGGAATATATGGATGGTGGGTCTTTAGACTTGATATTGAAAAAAGCAGGACGAATTCCAGAACCTATTCTAGGCACAATCACATCTGCTGTAAGTAAAGCTTTTATTACTAAAGGTTTCTTATTTCTTACATAAATTCTACGATGATAACGATTACACAACGAATACATGAGACACATGTTCGCATGTGTCGCACAATTAGTTATGGACAATTAAAAATGTGTGTATGATATCTGAAGAAACAACTGTTCTCTTATGGATCTCCGACAAAGAGACAGATTGTCAGTAGTATGTTTCTCTATCCATGATTCCACCTGGGAAGCTACGAATGCACAGGCGTCTTAGTTCATCGTAGATCCAAAGAAACGCAGCTAACGGCAAACAGGGCCAGTACCAATAAGCTTTCAGGGGCATAGTTTTCAAGATGTACTCCGTGCCAGGAACGTACAGCAAAACTCCCGTTAGAACGAGCTCGAAGACAAATGAGAAGTTCACGAACCAGTTGTCCATACCTTGCTGGAAGATCGAGTTTCGTCGGGTTTTGCACATCACCAGATCCACCATTTGCAATACCACGATGCTGAGGAAGTAGCCGCTTCGCGCCTCATTCAACAAGTTCATTCTAGTCTCGTAAGTCCACGTTTGACCCCATGAGTCCTGCAGGTCGTTGATCGACGGGTTCTCCCAGTCGATTCGCAGTCCCAATAAACGATCAGGCATGAAGCCGTTCATCATGAGCACCATGAAGTAGGTGTAGAATCCAGCGAGCGACTGCGTCATCCCAATCTGGCCGTAGGTGAGGGATATCAGACGTTTGTTCACCAGCTTGTCGTACTGAGGATTCCGCGGCGCCCGGCGCATTATGTCGGACTCGGCTTTCTCGTAAGCCAGCGCGATGGCTGGAATCAGGTCGGTGCCGACGTCTATGCAGATGACTAACTCGATGACTAACGGTAGCGGAATGGCGAATATCAAGCCGCTCAGCATCGGCATCATTTCCGGCACACTGGACGTCAACGTATACGCAATCGATTTCTTCAGGTTGTCGAATATCAGCCGACCCTCCTCGATGCCGGTAACGATCGACGCGAAGTTGTCATCCATGAGTATCATATCAGCCGCGTTCTTAGCGACGTCGGAGCCGGCGATACCCATTGCGACCCCGATGTCGGCCTTTCGCAAAGCCGGCGAGTCGTTGACGCCGTCGCCGGTCACGGCCACGATCTCACCCAGCCGTTGGCAACTCTCCACGATCAGCAACTTCTGCTGCGGCGACGTCCTCGCGAATACTATCTCCTCGTAACGACGTATCACATTGTCCAATTGACGGGAATCCATGTCCCGCAATTCGTTACCGGTGATGATAATCGCTTCGGTGTCCATATCGGACAGCTGCGTGTAAGACTTGCCCTGCAGGATCGCTCTCTCGTACCTGGTCTCGTGGCCTTCGCTGATGATGCCCACTTTCTTAGCGATCGCCATCGCCGTCACCGGATGATCGCCCGTGATCATAATCACCTTGATACCGGCGGTACGGCACTTCTCCACCGCCTCAGGCACGCCCGGCCTCGGCGGATCCTGCAGACTTATCAGCCCAACGAACCTATAGTTTTTCGTGGGGAAGTTGTAAGTCGCGGGCGACTCGGTATTGAACTTGTAGTCCGGCCCGTACACGTTAGCGGGCAAGTGCAGGTCACAATACGCCAGCACGCGCTCACCGAGATAACCTAGCTCCGTGCAGGCTCTGCGAGATATCGAGTGATCATTCGCGGTCATGTCGTGGGTCATGCCGTCTGTGTTGAGCATCTTCGTGCAGATCTCCACAATCACTTCTGGAGCGCCTTTCATGATTATCGTGTAGCCGTTGGCGTCACGGTGTATGGACAACTGATACTTGGTGATGGAGCTGAAGGGGATCTCGGCGACCTTCGGGTGGGCGTCGCGGAGCCTCTGCGTAGAGTGGATGTGCTCGCAAAAGCGGAGGATGCCAGTTTCAGACGCGTCGCCGATTACCTCGCGCTCCTCGATAGGCGCCAGCATGTAGGATTCCTTGGTGAACTCGGCGCGCAGGCACAGCGTGCTGACCTTCATCATGACTTTGAAGGCCGGCTTCTCTAGCAGCAGGTCCCGCTCGACGCCCATTCGCTCGCCCGGCGGGAAGTTATATCTGGTATGACCGAACCAGAGATTCGATACGGACATCTTGTTCTGCGTGAGGGTACCGGTCTTGTCGGAACAGATGGTCGAGGTCGAGCCCAGGGTCTCCACTGCCTCCAGGTTCTTTACCAGACAGTTCTTGTTCGCCATCTTCTGCGCGGTCAACGTCAGGCAAGTCGTTACGGTGACCAGTAACACCTCGGGCACGTTGGCGATCACTATTCCGAGCAGATAGGTGAACGCTCTCACGATATTCGGCTCTAACAACATCGACAGTCCGAAGAAGATGGCGCCGGACAAGATCGCCACAATCGTGATGATCTCGACGAAATGTCTGATCTCCTTGGCGATCGGCGTCTCGATCTTGGGCAAGTGCGAGGTGAGCCCGGCCAGACGGCCGATCATAGTGCGATCGCCTGTGGCGATAACGATCCCCTTACCTTCGCCTGCCACGGCGAACGACGAGAAGAAGGCCACGTTGGAGGACTCGAGCGGATTGTTGTCAGTGGGGTAATCGGTACGCACCACTGGCTCGCTCTCACCGGTGATGCTGGAATTCTCCACCCTAAGTCCGTGGCACTCGGTGATCCTGATGTCGGCCGGTATTTTGTCGCCCGTACGAATCTCTACCACGTCGCCCACAACCAACTCTTCTGTGGCCACTCGTAGCTTGACGCCGCCGCGCAACACCGTGGCGAAGGTGGGCACCATCTTTTTGAAAGATTCCATCACCTTGATGTTCTTCGTCTCCTGTATGTACGCGAACACGCCCGAGATGAGGCAGATCAGAATAATGATGACGCCCAACCATGTGATACCGATGTCGGGCTCGTGCATTAAATAAGTGATTAAGTACAGAATGAAGCACAAGATCGCGCAGATCCACAGCAACAAGGCGAACCCGTGGAACATGCACTTAATAAACTTGATGTATTCCGGAGTGACTTTGGGCGGTGACAAGGCGTTCGGTCCGTCTCGTAGAAAGATTGCCTTGGCTTGCTCCTCCGTCAGACCCATCTTCGGATGCGTGTTCAGTTTCGCACACAAGATATTCAAGGCTATCACGTGGTCGACAGTCTCCAACTCTTGATGCAATTCTTGTATCTCCTGCTCGGTCAGTTTCCTTTTGTGCATATGTATAGAGGACGTGCGAGCCAGCACCGCTTGCTGCACCTTCGAAGAGGTCCGCTGCATCTTTTACAACGCGGTGAATGCGGTCTCACGAGAACGAAAGATATTTTCAGATATTTCCGTGACATAAGTCCGTGTTAACAGTTGTCACTTGAAACTTGTCTCATGTGAGATAGGATTCAAACACAGAGTTCAGAGTGGATCTGATTTTTTCAGCTGAATCGTGTGATACATCTGACATATTATGATCCGTATTAATAGCTGTTACTTGAAATTGTCCTGCGTGAGATACTCAGATCTGAATTTAGAGTTAGGTGAGAGTTTTTTATTTAAATTGTGTGTGTGTGTGTGTGTGTGTGTGTGTGTGTGTGTGTGTGTGTGTGTGTGTGTGTGTGTGTG
>NW_022639499.1:887079-921024 GCF_010583005.1 Odontomachus brunneus
TGTGTGTGTGTGTGTGTGTGTGTGTGTGTGTGTGTGTGTGTGTGTGTGTGTGTGTGTGTGTGACATTACACATTCGCAATAGCGATTCAGCTGAAAAACTCACGTCTAATACTAAATTAATATCTGAGTGTCTCACCTGAGGCGAATTTTAAGTAACGATTATTAAAATACGATGTAATTGCGATTTCAAAAAACTTGCATCTTTAACTTTGAATTAAAATCTAAATATTTTACTTGAGGCAGATTCCAAGAAATAATCATTTATATGGCCCTTAAACTGCGTGTGAAATACTTTTAAAAACATAACTTCAAGAGAAGCTATTGTATTTTTGTACTATGTTCACAGCGATACACAGAAAAATACACACTGCATTCAAGTAAATGTTTGAAATAATTTTGAAATAATTTTGAAATAATTTTTTAATTAATTTTTGAAGTAATTTTGAAGTACTCCATAAGTTTATATATCCACAAATCTATCTTCATAAGCATTCAATTTACTCAAAATATATTCTAAATTCTAATAAGTTTAGTATTTCAATTAAGGGTATTAAATTAAAACAAAACTTCTCGATTTATTTACTACATAGAGCCAAAACAACTTTTTTTTTGTGTGTGTGATAAAAATTATAAATATTCTTGTAAAGAAAATAAATTCTTTTTCGAATATATAATAATGAGCTTTTCTAAAATTTGTGATAAATATATTTTTTTAAATTATTACCAACAAAATATTTTTTGTTGGAGATAACCATTACTCTCGAAAAAAGGAAAGTAAACGGTAATCGTTTTTCTTAATAGTGGAATAATAATTTCCTGTGTATATACGAGTAGTTATGTTATCAACTTGTCTTCACGAGTCTTCTCTGTTGCAGGTCCTCAAAGGCTTGAGTTACTTGCGGGACAAACACGCTATAATGCATCGTGACGTGAAGCCGAGCAACATTTTGGTCAACAGCGCAGGAGAGATTAAGATCTGTGATTTTGGTGTTTCTGGGCAATTGATTGATTCGATGGCTAATTCGTTCGTCGGCACACGAAGTTATATGTCGGTAAGCAGTGAAACATACTCATCTGCAACATACTTGGCGTTCACGTTTATGCTTTTAAGTCTCTGAATTTCTTCGAGTCTTACTTCGATAACATTCTCTAAATTTTTTTCAAATAGAATAGCACTCAAAAATTGAGTGATAACTCATATAAAGTGAATTCTTCCACTTTAACTTGTCGGGTAAATATTTTCACACGAAATTGACGAGAGAATTTCATGTACACAGACTTTGTACTTAGATTACTAGTATTTTCTAATCATACACATTTGTCTCTGGGTATTAATATAAAGCTATCACCATGATAGATATACTGCTTTGACACATCTTGTGTCCGTTTCTATATATAATCAATAAATAATAGATCAAAATATTAATTAGATTTTAATAAAAGTTCCAATAATCTAGTTGCATAACATGTTAAAGCTATTATGTTAGTTATGTACTCCATCGTCACTGAAAACAATAGACTGAGGAATTCACTCGTACAGATTGAGAATTTATTCTAGATTTGAATCAAATCCCACAAAGTGACGACAAAAGATACATTAACGTCAATAATACGTCACTGACTATTTCATTTGATGTCATCACCGTTGCTGAATTTATAATTGTAAATTGACAATATTTATATTTACCATTTAAATAAATTTTCATTCGTTTTATGAGTGAAAAGAACTGACAGAAAAGATATGTTTACGAATGTGTTTTCGGGAGCGATTAACTTCGAGACTTTTCAGCCAGAGAGACTACAAGGGACACATTACTCGGTACAGAGCGATATCTGGTCATTGGGATTATCACTCGTCGAAATGGCGATCGGCCAGTATCCTATTCCGCCACCGGACGAGAAGACCTTAGCCTCTATATTCGGCCCACAGGCGTGTCAGCCGCCCGCGGAAAATTGCGCGACAAACAGCGTGCCCACACCGACTACTCAGTCACCAGGACACAGTCAGTGTTTCACTCAAATTTTAACTGTTTGAATGCTGTAGGCGTTCAAAATAAGAATATTGCTACGAATTATCGGCGTTTTCACAGGCTCTTTTATTTACACGATTATTCAGCTTGTTCGCAACATTTTCAGTTATAAAATTGTTATTGTTTTAAGATCAGGACACCAATTCGCTTCCGCGCTACTCAATACTCACCAATTAGAGGAAACTTCTGACATTCTCGTTTAATTCCGGCGCCGACAAATTACTGTTAATACGTTCCGTGCCAGATTAATTTTACTTTACCTTTCGTCACGTGGATCACTAGTGCGGTACGAAACATGTTGAGCTTAATCTACAACGTGCTCTTGGCTTTCTTGTTTTCTGTCTTTTTCTGGCTTAATGTTTGAGTTAGAAGGAGATAAAGAGAAAGAAACAGGAAGCAAAGAACATATTGTAGATAAAATTTTAAAGACTCAGTCCTGGGTGAATTTTCGTGACACGAAAAGAATTTGAAGAGGTCTAGAAGTAATTGAAGAAGGATGATATATTATTGACTATTAGTCATATCCGATATAAATATCTGGATATTTAAGTTGTAAGAAATATTAATTTCACAATTTATTCTAATGAAGTATACATTTATAGATATACATTTACATAAGATATACAAGAATAAAATTTATATAAGATATACATTTAATATATAAGATATACACATGAAATATATAAAATTACATTTCTATAGTTATTACACACGCTGATTCGATGCAAAATCTATCGACAAGAGGTTTTTAAGGGAATGAAAGAAGGGACAAAATTTTTCCTATATGCTAAATCTTACAAACTGACAATCTTTACTCTTATCTCGTCAGTTGTTCCAGTGACAGTGTTTTTTAGAGAGAAAAACAGAATATTTTTTTTCAAAATCCTCGTTGGATGTCCAAAATGTCGAGTCGATGTTTATTCGTAAAAATGATTAATTCCTCGAAATTGGATAGCTTTGTTTTATATTTAATTTTTGACAAGCACGAGACAAACCTTTTGTACCAGTCTAACACTTTGTCGCAAACACGATTGTTTACCGATCATTTTTTCGTCGTGCAGGCGCAAGCAGTCCAAGACCCATGGCCATATTCGAGCTGTTGGACTACATAGTCAACGAGCCGCCCCCGAAACTACCGCCCGGAGTATTTAGCGACTCTTTTACGGATTTCGTCGATCGCTGTCTGAAGAAGAATCCAGCCGAGAGAGCAGACTTGAAAACACTAATGGTACGTGTCCTGAATTGAAAAAAGTGATCTGTTCTTTTCAGTTGCACAGCTGCACTGCTGAACTGGTGCAGTTAAGTTAGAGTGAGAAAAGATATATTTGTCTCACTTTAACTTATTGCACCAGTTCAGCAGTGCAGCTGAAAAGAACGGACCACATATACGTCAGGAAAAATTTGTCAGATTTCACAATATCTTCTCTCTTTTAGAATCACGAATGGATAAAGAAAGCAGAGTCGGAGAACGTGGACATCGCCGGATGGGTGTGCCGCACGATGGACTTGCAGCCGACTACGCCAACGCGCTTAGCAAACGTGCAGTCCTGAATAGATGTAACTCTTACATACTTGGCTACGTATATGCGCGTTCGGTATTCCTAAGTCACTCTTAAGTTTATCTTAGGTTCTACTTCGGTCGGACAGTGGCGTTTATCCGTTGTACTCCCTTCGGTAGCGGTATCTTTTTAACGAAATTAACGCATCGAGATTCGGTGCGTTCGGTCGTGCGACCGTTCGCGTCGCCAATTGTTCTCGAGCAGAGCGTCGAGCACCGAGCGACTCGTGGTTACGTGGAATTTCCCCGCAGAAACGGTTGTTAGGACCAATCGATCATAATACACCGTGTTACGTCATCTGACTCGTCGCTCTTTTGATTTCACGGGAAGAAGCGTAATTCAGGCGTAATATATAGGTAACACGATCTCGGCAATATTATCGTTGAGAGCTACATCGTCGTTGAGATGATTATTTGCACGCAGCACGCCACTGTACCAAGTATTAATTTCGAAGGTTTCACTTTTATGTGTTCGTTTTATGCTTCTGTTGAAAGTATGTAAGACAAGAAGAGAGTATATCGCAATATAAGTTTATTATATTAGAGACTCATGGGCAAATTGTGTTCCCCGTGATACGATATTTAGGATACACGAATGAGCATCGAACTTATAAAAGAGAGAAAGAGAGAGAGAGAGAGAGAAAATATTGAGAAAGAAGAAAACAAGAAAAGAAAAATTGAGTAGATCAAGTTACTTGTATAACATTTGTACCTGACATCCGTAGAAGCGTTATTTACACAATCAAAAACTATTCTATCGTCACGTTGAACTGTTGTTTTTTCTTAACAATGCATGGCTGCGATTAAGCGTGATTTTGAGTCTTATTTTCGTTCTTCTACACAAACGAGACACGTCTCTCACCGCGGTGACTCATTTAAATAGAGGACAAAAGGAAAAGACAATGCGAGAGGAACGTTTCCACGATATAGATTAGACGCTGCGAATTGATTCATACGCGATTATCGAATTCTTGCGAATTCTTATAGTGATACGAATCCAGATATTGTAACGGACTCCTTCGGTACATCGACAGATGTACAGAACGAGATGCTTGATACAATTTTTCACGTAATCGCGGCCTTATATTACGAATAATACTTCGTAACACGGTTTGAATACTTCGTAACACGGTTTGATCTACATTCACATACTCTGTAGTATTTAACTGTGAATCCTTTTGCTGCAAAGGATAAACAGTCACGTCGCATCACCATCTTATCGGTCGACAGTTTGAGGAGTCTCGTTTGAGTTTCGGCGAGAGGATTGACCATTAGTGTATAACTTAAGTGCACCACGAATCTGTTCGTGTGCAGTTCTTACAAAGTGCATTTGAAAAGTATCGAGCTACTCCGTGGTTACCAGTGTAAGTTAACTTGAGATTCACGAATATTCGAAGAGTTGCTACAACGGAGGGGTCTTTCATTTCGCCGTTATCTCTCATGTTATATGTGTCATCGTGAATACGCCGTCGTGATTCTCCGCTCATATTTAAGCAGATTAATTTTTGTAGTACTTAATGTTGTTACAGCATCATTGGTAAGAGAGAGAGAGATTTAGTTTATTCGTCGGAGTAAAGTGCGAGTTATAACGCATTAACGACAGTGCAATAGAATCATCGCGGGACGCACGACTATATATTGTACATACATTCAAATCATGATATTATGATCGATTTATGATTCGTTGAAAACTTCTTATTCCGGAACACGATGTATTTTGTAGATGCAAGTCTGTAAGTTAGTCTCACGTGTAATAGTAGCCATCTCCGAGTTGGCTTAAAAATCGTCGGATAGTGTTACGAGTGTATCGTGATATTTGTAAGCCGAGCGAGATGTTCCCCCCTCCCCTTCTCCCTTCCCCCTAGCATGCGCAGAAGCGTAAGACGCTCAAAACGTATCATATGTTCAACTCGCGATTCATAGTAACAACAATAATAATTATTATAATTGTGTGTATATATATATATGAGAAACAAACGCATATAATGCCATTTGTTGTAAAGTGATCTCTATATCTATTATAGGAGGACAATATACACATTTAGCTGCAAAAAGATCACATCGTAAAAGGTGTATAAGATATGTCAATATAATTTTAGCGATTTTATCAAGCGATAAATCATAATCTCGTGTAAAGGCTCATAATTCCTACCACTTATTAAAATACGTGCACATTCCTCGTTGCAAATATGTGCATAATAACTGCAGATGTATGAATTCACTGTCTAAGCGTCGTAATTATAAGAACAATAAAATTATATCAATATTGCAAGTGTATATAATTCCACATTTAACATGTTCAACTTACGACAAGATATCGAAAGCACGAGTTCACGTTTCTTGTCTACTGCATTAGCCATACAATGTGCAGTATCGATGATCTCTATAATATTATTTAATCATGTTATAACTTATGGTTGTTTTTTTTTTAATCTTCTCGATGTGACAGCATCGGACGTAAAAAAACGGCAGTGGGTGGTCAGATACATCTGCTATACTCTGCTCTCTTACAGCTTAAACATCTTATTTTTACACCGATTGACACACAACTAGTATATTATGAGAGATTGTAAAAGTTAATAAGTTCCTAACAAATTATCTTAATAAAATAAATGTAAGAAAAATACAAGTACATAAACATGTTGAAACACGTACGAGTAATATTATTGTAAAATAGTTTTTAAAAATTTGCCTTTAGACTTAGGATACTTAAAAATAGAGCGATTTTCTTGCAATATTTATCAAGAACAGAAAGCAAATTATTTAAAATTGGTCCATTGGGACACTAGGAAATTCTCTTTTTCTAGCAATTTTCATGAAAGAGATCTGAGGATTTATACCAATCTAGATAGAAACAGTTGCAATCAAAAGCTTGTATCAACATTAAATCACAAAAATGCAATTACGTTTTCAACTGAGATTTTAACTTCTGAAATATTTTATTTATGTACTTTATATTGCAGCACTACCGTGAAAATTAGAGTTCGAATAAAGACGATTATACACACATTTGAAAACAAAAACATTTGAAAAAATATTTATTATTTATTTGTAAACACACATCACAATTAGCTCTTCGTACTCGAAACAACTCAATATAAATAAATATAATAAATCTAATCTGAAAGATTATCTAAAAATTATCTAGAAAATTATCACTGATTTGCAAGATGCCGTCAGGGGCTTACAATCCTCGGATTGAATTTCATTGGCTCAAGAAATGAATCATTTGATAGACACGGGTCCAGACAAGTATTTGAAGAGTAGCAGAAAGTGGTGAATAAAACGATGGAAGATATTTCAGTCGGGTATTAACACACATATACCACGTTGTTACTATTAATCTTCGCCGAACGGTGTCTAGATCCGAGTTGAACCAGGCATCGTAGTCTGTGAGGTTGACGGAATTGCCAATATTACGAAAGTTAATTAGAGAAACATACGACTAAAGAAACATACTAAAGATTCAACGTTGAATTTCCACATTTACAACCATGTAGATCTCTGTAAAGTTATGCAATCTCCTCAATACGGTGAACAACCGTATGGATGTTAATCTCATAACATACGATTAAATTAGGGACAATTTTTCATATAAATATAAATTTTAATATCGAATTTCTATATTCACAGCCCTCAAAAAGAGAAAGCAACATAATTCCTTTTACAAAATGACTAGTATGTTAAATAATTCTACAAATTCACAGCACCTCTTTATTGCACGCTTATCGCTTTGGCATTAGAAACACGATGAGCCAAAGACGTTATTTGAGGCTAAAGGATTAATGAATTGATGTTATTGTACTCGAGGGTGGAGATAGGAGAGCCGGAGCTGATTACTTTCCGTTAATACTTTCGTGAAATGAGAAATCGCGATTTATGTTCAAGAAACCATTCCACTTGAAACGTTAAATCTTTTAAGCAGATCTATTTAAAAAATCTAAATTTAAGGAATCGATGTGGCTTGTACGCAGGCTTGCAGAAACTTTCCCGGCCCATGAGAAGCGCGCCAAAAGGAAATGTTTCTTGTCATAAGTATATTAACAAAAAGTGATCAATTTCACAATTCCCCTGCCGGATGTAACATCAATTCAACGATACCCTGTATACGACATATTGACATTAACGGTTTGCAAAAACGGAGATATTGCATGTTCATCTGTTAAAACAATTTGTGTTCCCCAAATAAACATTTTTAATACCAAGTTACTAGGCCGTTTATCGCAAATTTGCCTAGCAGCCTCGTAAGTGGCATTCGTAATGCTACTACATTTGGAAAGATTTAGTAGTTGTAATTGGGGTGAGGATGCAAGAATATTGCGTATCCCATCGTCAGTTATTAATGGACATGAGTGACATTCAAATTCTTTTAGGTTCGCCAGGTTCTTCAAGCTTTTATCGGTAATGTTAGTTAAAAGATTGATGTATAAGTATTCCAATTTTGGCAATGTTGTAATAGCTGCTAATCCAGCATCGTTCACGTTGTAGCACCCTATCGGATCAAAGATCATACATTTGAAATATTTAGAAAGTATATATCTAGAAAGCAACAAAAACGCAAAAAATATACAACATTACAATTTACCTGAAATATTTACGTAAGTAATCTGCGGACAACTTAGTGCCGCACTAATGAGTTGCTCGTCTGAGAATGCGGTGAAGTGTGTGACTTGCAGCATTCGCAGATTAACAATATTGGTAAATTGTAGCATCTTTGCATTTTGTAGGTAGGAGAAGTACCCGTGAATTCGTAATTCTCTTAGATTCTGACAGCGTTTGCTGATAACTTCCAATGTTTTTTCACCAATACTAGAGCAACTACATATTTCAAGATACTCCAAATTTTCGAGCTTCGCTAATGCCTGTGCCGAAATATTAACGTTACGTACACATCAACCCCAGTTGACGTAAAAAGGAAAAAAGTAGAAAAAGGCCTCTGACTTACTATGGAAAAATCATCATCGACGATATTATGGCATTGGTCTACTATAAGTGTGCGCATTGTTTGGGCCGGCAGGCTCGATAGGCACTTGCCCGAGATGTCACCATTGGAACGTATCGCGAAGTGACTTAAACCTCTATATTCTTTGAAAACATTCTTCAAATCACTATCCAAAACGTGTGTCGACGCTCCCAAACTGAGCTTAGTTATTTTTTTACATTTCTTCAATAATGCGGACAGACCCGTCGTACAAGTTGGTAATGCAGAAACGTCGATATTTGTAAGATTGGGACAAAACCTCGCGATCATGCTTAATGTACCTATGCCTAAGTAATTGGGTACTTCGGATAGATCTATTTGTGTTAGGAATCTGCCACATTTCAGCAACACCTTCCGTAACACAGCCGTACTGATATGGTATATTATTGGTTTGCCCCATATATGATCCCATGTAAAGTGTGAGATATCTAATCTTTTCATTGTGCGCCAAGATTCTTGACTTAAGACTTTCCAACGTTTGCATACTACAAAAGCAATAATAAAGTAATACATATATAGGTTTCTTATGGTGAATTCGATTAGAAGCACAAGTGCACACTAGGACAGTTTCATAGTCTGTTTTTATATTTAAGATCGTTTCAAGTTCGTCACCAAATACTCCACAACCAGTGCAACAATTTATATAGCATTTGAAGATGAATATGACAATTTTTGAATATAAGGGCTGTGGCACATAGAAAAACTTAAGCAATAAGACGTAAGTAGTAAGCAAATTGACCAATCACAGTCATCGATTCTTGGATTGTAAAAAAAATCAGCGACTGTGATTGGTCAATTTGTTTACTGCTTAAGTTTTTCTGCGTGCCACTAGCCTAAGATAAAACTCTATAAATACAGCTAAGAACAATTATAAAAGAAAGTCCATTGTATTTATTAAAGCTCTTACCTCTTTCTACACGGACCCTGTCAGCAATTAATAAATATTTAAAAATATGAATCAAGCAATCATCATTCAGCATATGAATGGGTGCACTTTTAAAGTATTCTTGTGTATATTCCTGAGTATAATTTATGCCAAACTTTTTCTCAGAAAATTTAAATGCTAAACTATCAGGTTGATTCCAAGAATCTGCAACCATTATTCTTAAGTCTCTGTTGTGCAACCTTATTTGCTTACTACATCCATCTTTCAAAGCTCTATAAATAGTAAAATTATAAATATAAATTGCATAATAAATGGCGATCAATGTTAATGTCTTCTTTGCTAAAATTTACTTCATTGCACTTGCAACATCATTAAATGTGACAAAAGCATAGTTTCTTCTTCCTGCATTTCTACACAAATAACAACCCTCAACCTCGCCATATGCAGAAAAGAGATTTTTCACATCTCTGAAACTGGTCTGTAATAAAGTTCAATCAGTTAAATAGTATATATATTATTGTGGTAGGAAAATGCAATTTTAAGCTCTTCAGTACGACTAGAAAAATTTGTAATGTAATTAAAAATCTGTCGTATTAATGCAGTAAGACTGATATCAAGTCCTTCAAGGATCATAACTAAGAAATAAAATACATATTCCTAACATAAATAAAAGATTTCACAAAAATATTTGCATATACAACTCTAGAAGCTAAATTTCTCAACTGTATAAATACTTTCTGTGAATTAGCATAAGTTCTCATCTTTGTTGATTGTTTCAATAGTATATTTCATCTATTACTTTCTTTTTGTTATAATAATATTGAAAAATATAGCATATTTATTGTATTATATTCGCTGTTAATTAATTGCTGTTAATTTAATTGCTAATTAAAACTAATTTTCTAAAAGTGCTCTTTCTAAAAGGGCTCTTTCAAGATCTTTCCTGCATGAATACTTTTTGCACTCACTGTATAAACTGTATAATTCTATAAAGATTTCTCATCAGGATATCTTTATGACAAGTCGTGTTACGAAATCCTTTTTGTTGTCTTTAGTCGTCTAAGGTCGTACCGAAGAGGTTACTACAATTGTTACTACAATGAAGAAAAACAAGAACATGAAACAAACCCTCTCGGCTAAATTACCAATAAACAGTTTTCGTATTGGTACGCCGTCTACGGATGTTGAAAATAAGTCATCTGCGTAAGAATCAAACGAACGTGAGATTCGATTTCATAGGTAAAATACATCCCAGTATTGTCCAGATGACAATTTGCTCAACGACTCACCGTTTATGTACGCAGTTATATTACGATACAATTGCGTGTAACGAGTTTCCAAAGCTTCCATCGTTGACTCTATTCTTGTTATTCTATCAAGCTTTAGTTAATATTTGTTCTACCAATAACTTTCCAATATCTTCAGCAATTTTTCTTACACAGGACACATGAGTAATCGCACATGGTATAAGTGAAATGACACAGAGACGTCATAGGCTGCGTTCGAGGAGACGCTATTTAACGCTATGAGTGTCTCTGTCTTGTTTGTTCCTGAAAGTTGAACAAGGACAGAAGACGCTCATAGCGCTAAATAGTCTCTCCGAACGTAGCCATATGCAGGATTCATACTCCGCGTCCAATGTCCGATGTACGACATCCGATATCCAATAGGAGAACAGCTTTATAATAGAGAATTCAATTCTCCATTGGAAAGCTATTTTTTTATTAGATATCGTACATCGGACATCGGACGCGTGTGAATCCTGCATTAGGTTGATGTTACATGTGTCGTACGACAAACTTTTTGGATGTGTTCATTGGTTGATGAAACTTAGAAATACTCTATTCGCCAACCAATAAACGTATCCGAAAAGCTTGTCGTACGACACATGTAATATCAGCGTTATGCTAGATTCACACTGGACGCGATTAGAGATGAGCGATGTCCAATGAGAGTGTTGCGTACTGCAAATAATAATTTTATTATCTTCTTTCATATATTATATAATGATGACTACTGGTCGGAGATTAGTTGTCTATTTTACACTGGAAATAATTATTAAACTATTATTAAATTAAAGTTTAAATTTTTAGCAAGTTTAAGTTAATAGTGACTAATAAATGTTTTTTAAATTAGATGGTGGCGTAGACCACTCAATAAATTGTTTATCCAGCAAGGAGCTTTCATGAATTTATTTCATGAAACATTTTTGTATTGTTTGACACTTTTATCATACAGGCAAGGATTTGCCTGTACAATTTGTATTATTTCTAAATTATCAATATTCATGATTTGTACAGAATCACTATTAATTAAATACGGCACAATAATCACAACCATCCATTTACCATCAGCCATTAAAAACGTCTATTCATATAGAGCGCTCTCTTTAAGACAATCAATGCGAAGCATTTGATTGGTCAGTCGTAAGAAAATCGCTAGTCGATAGTCTTAAAAATTGGCTGTTGCCCAGCTTCACCAATTCACCGATTCCGACTCACCGACAGCCTTTCCGACTCACCGATTGAGGCTTAAAGCCCATTCTACAATTGCGTGAACGTGGTTATAAGTGATTACGACAACCAATCAGAGTAAAGCAATCAGTGAATAAAACATTCGGATTGGTTGACTCTTACGTCACGACTACGATTACGCAATTGTAGAATGGGCTTTAGACTACCGACTACCGACTCATTGTAGACCCAGCTTTAAGGGTCATCTACAATGGCTGTATAAATATGGCTGTAAGACTGTAAGACGCGAAATAAATTATTGTCATTCGCTGACAGCTCACGTTACAGCCTTAGGGTGCCGTCCCATTGAGCACGGATCGGAACGCCGGATCGGATTTCTTACTATAATGAGGGTTCCGTTCTCTAGTTCCATTCCGTAAAAGTTTCCTCTACCAGTCCCATGTAGCAAAAACGGAACGGAATGGCGCGTCGGTCGCAAATAAATATGATTAATTCGTCAATATTTCGTTATTTTGACGCGACAGAATTAATTATATACATAATTTATGCAATTATTTTGCCGATAACATTGTCATGAATATTCTGAAATATTTAATTGAAGAGTGAAATATATTTTATAACTAGAAATCCGTTCCGTTTTTGCTACATGGGACTGGTAGAGGAAACTTTTACGGAACGGAACTAGAGAACGGAACGCTCATTATAGTAAGAAATCCGATCCGGCGTTCCGATCCGTGCTCAATGGGACGGCACCCTTACAGCCATATTCTTACAGCTATTGTAGAATGGCCTTTATGTTCTATGCTCTCATCACTACACTGTGGAGTCGCTGCAGTCACGGTTAATAACGATCGGGCGTGTTCGGCCAAGCTCGCCGCGGGCCCCTCTGGCTTACTCGAATTTACTTGTTGCACGTTGTGCCTCAGCGTTTCATTTTCGCAAGCACCGTGAAAGAAGTCGAGTAGCCCAGCTGACCGAACACACGCGCGCACGCACGTAAGCGGACGAAAAATGGCGAACTACCATAAGCCGGAAGCGAAAACTATTCAAGAATTGCGGGACATTGCCGTCAAGCTGAGAATTCACTCGGTCGAGGCCACGCAAGCCAGCAAATCCGGGTGAGTTTTTTCGCGACTTCTGCAACGGCTCAGCGATAACGCGCCCGTGCGCGGTATATCAAACTGCAAACGCAAGCGAAATAATCCTTGCGAATGAGCGGCGATAAGCGAGCGTTACATGAGTAGCGAGGCGCCAATTACGAGCCGTGGTCCTCGTGGTAGCTTCACGTTCGGAAATTCGCGCGAGACGCTATATCGATCGAGACGACCGTTGTGTTTCATGTCGAGACATTGGTCCTCAAAAAGTGCCTTCCAACGTGACTTGCAACCCTTCTGATTGGTTAATAAGTACACTCAGGTTGCGTTCGCTTTGGATGCTTATGTGCTGTAAGTGTTATTCTATCTTTTCCCCGCATGTAATGAGCGATAAAAATAGAATAACGCTTACAGCGCGTAAGCGTCCAAAGCGAACGCAGCCTTAGGAGCACTTTAAATCGACAAACGTAACTTGAACTGGTGCAGACTAGTGCAACAAGTCAGAGTGAAACAAAATATATTTGTCTCACTCTAACTCATCGCACCAGTCTGCACTAGTTCAGATAAGATGATTTTTGACGATCGTTTGGTACATGTACCTGGTTGTCATTGGTCTAATTTACATCAAACATTTAATATATGTACTAAATATCTGTACAGTATAAATGTCCAAAATATAATTCTACTCTTACAAAAAAAATACGAAAAAATCCTCAATTTTGGATGTTAACACTCAAATGTTGGTGTTTATCCCCAGTTTTTAGGTGTTTACACTCAAAATTGAGGGTTTTTTCGTATTTTTTTCGTAAGGATAGAGACATCACAGAGATATCTGGATATCTTTGGAAGATATTTTGGATATTTGTGTTGTATAAATATTTAATACGTATATAAAATGTTCAATGTAAACTTGCCCAATAACAACCTACATATATACTAAACGATCGCCAAAGATCACTTATAGTTCAGCTAAAAAGAACAGACCTATAGTTTAGAATCAAGGCCGTTGTATCTATCTCCCCTCTCAGCCACACCGTGCTATATTTTATTACACACGAAATGCATATATATATATATATATATATATATATATATATATATATATATATGTGTGTGACTATGTGTTTTTGCTTTTGAGGAGATGAAGGGAAAAAAAGAATAAAACATCACGACGTATTTGAAAGCGCAGCTATCGAGTGCTAGTTTCTACTTCGGTTAAACCTCATTCTAAGATTAGATCCTATTCTATTCTAATCGACGTTAGTATAACTGGCATTATCATTTGTGTTTGATGATTACATATTATGTCGATGACATCATAAATTTCTTCTTTTCAACCACTCTTTACACCAGACTTCTTCGTCGTTTCATTTAGGGTTATATTCCAAAACGTTTCTTGCGAGGAAAATTTTACTGAAAATCTGTAGTATATGTTACATATGAAAACTATAGATTTTCAAGAAAATTTTCCTGAAAAAGAACGTTTTGGAATGTAACCCAGATATGGGAAATAGAAAAGAAGCATTTAAAACGAAAGTTTGCCAAACTGCCTAAGAATTAGAGAGAGCATTCTTATCTCAGCAAGAATATATGTAGTTTTGCTTATATTCGCGATCTAATTATCGCAGTTCTTCGCGATAAGAAAATCACGCCAGTTGTGAGTAACGTAACGGAGTTATTCATAATTAACTGTTACGAATCGATGCGTATAATTTACGCAAAGCGCACAGCATTAACATATTACTTAACTGGAGCATGCGACCTTGACAAGTTAGTCGTTTTATATTCAGCTGACTTGTTCCAATCAAATAAAAAGTATTTTGAGAACATTTTTACAATTTTTTAGACGTAAGATACACGATGAATATCAAGCGAAGTGTCAGACGAGTTTTGCAGAAAATAATTTCGCGAGACAGGAATTGAAGTTAATTCGATCTTGATGAGTCGAATGTGAGAAACACGGTGTTCCCTCGGAAATGTTATGAAAGAAGACATAATATGAAAAAGTTTAAAATGCACTCCTCTTGTACATTACGTTTCAGGACATCTCATATACAGGGTGTCTAACGATAAATGTATATATAGATTAGATTATCATATATATAGTTATCTATAATCTATAAATCAATATCAATATATATCAATATCATGTATATATAGAAGTATCAATATCATGTATATATATCAATATCATGTATATATAGATTAGATTAAATTGAACGTAAAATTCTTTTACTATTTTACAAATAACCACAGAATTTTGAATTATTAATTAATTTAAAAAAGGTAAAATCATTTTCGGTGCTTTTTTCTCTTTTTAATGAAAGCTAGTGAAATTTAGAACAAACCTTCCTTCTTCTAAACCAAAAACCTGAGGAAGTTAGATTTACAAATATTTTTCGACTAAACAATTCCGATATGGATGCAGAAGCTCGAAACTTTTTACTTTAAAAACAATAATTAATTAAAAAATTAACAACAAAATAGTAACAATTTAATTTTATTTAATTCAGTACCCACATAGCACGTAATATTACATCCCATATAGCACAAATCTCTAAAAGACTTCTTAAAGAATTCTAAAAGTGTTCTGGAGGACTTGGGAACTCTTTTGGAACTCTTTAAGAAATCTTTTAAAGATTTGTGCTATATAGGATAGTGTCACAGTAATATTGCGTGCTATGTGGGTAGTTTTTATTTACTAAAATTAGATACAATCTCAATTAATTTTGATTACATTAAGGTAAGACTTAATGAGACTAGTCAGGTCTGTATGACTTTTATAAAATCTATTATCAAGGTTTGAATACTTAATTTCAACATCAACATTTATGCCTGATGTTAAATTAGATGAGATATGAAATGAGATGTCTACTGTTTGATTGAGAGACATTTCTAAATCTAATTTTATATCTGATTAAAAAAGGAAGTAAAAGATAAAAATTTAATTTGACAGAATTATTCTCCAAATTTCATCAGTTTTTATTTAAAAAAAAAGAAAGTATCAAAAGTGATCAAATTTCAAAGCTGCAGCTTTTTTTTTTTAACATTTCGTTTAATCCCACTGTACGCCTTGTGTTGTTTCTGAAATATTTTAATGATATTAAAATGAGATACTTTGTATAAGCGCTGAGATCGATTTTTAATGAATTCTTTTTACATAAATAGTCATCTTTTAAGATGCTCTGTCACAAAAATTAAACAAATAGCGTGTACCATTTGGAAAGGATCACTTGTTAGTGTCGGACGCCCTGCATGCGCGATGTCGTCATTGTGTCGTCGCGAGCGAAGAGGTAGGGAGACTCGCGCGCAGGCAGCCCATTGCCAAAACTCCTCTCGCGCCGGTAGTCCCGATCGAACGCTCATTGTCAGCAACGCTTTTCTGAGCTTTCCTGAGCGGTTTAGATCTCACGATGGTGCGAGACACGAACATGGAAAAACTTCAAGATCTCGCTAACAGACTGCGTATTGAGTGTGTACGAGCGACCGAGGCGGCGAAGAGCGGGTACGATAAGAGCACTACAAGTTATTACTTACATTTTTCACATTGAAGTATAATCCTTTCTGCGCACGGGTCTTCTAACTAAGATCTAAGGATATATACCATCAGACACTTATCTCGAACTCCCTTTTATTGGTAAAAGTGCCTCTGGCCAATGAGAGAACTTATAAATTGCATTTAGAATCAGTTGTTCCAACTTCTTGGTAAGGTAACTGATAGTGTTAAATCATACATCTGTCTTTGTCTATAAGTTAAAGGAAAGACATATGATTTAATTATCAGTAAATTTATTAAGAAGTTGGAACAACCTCAGAGTCCAAGAGGCACTTTTATCGATAATTCAGAATAATGAACTAATTCTTTAATAAGCACTTGCTTTAGCTGAGATATTAGAGTTATGTTTGTTAAACACTCATTAGTTGTGATATACATAGAAAAATGTTTGGTTATAATGAACAAGCCAATGTATTTTGTTCAATCAAAATGCATTGATATACTTATGAAAATCAAATTTCACATTAATACATCAAAATTTTTTTCTCTGTGTATCAGAATTATATTAACTGTGTTTATAAGAAATTAATTTTATAGACATAAAGCAAAATTAGCATTTTATACATCTGTTTATAATTTATACAGTAATTATTATTATATATAGTTTTTATTATGATAGTAATTTGTAAAATATCAGAGAATCTGTAAAAAATATGTTTAAAGATACTTTATATAAGACCTATTTGTAAGACTTATTTACAAGGCCTGCAAAATGTGGACTCTACGATATGGATTAAAGGTCACATATACAAACCTAACATAACATATGTTTGACCTCATGATGATAACGATGATATGATTTTGAAATGATTTAATTATGTAAATGAATTCTCATTATGTAATAATCTCCGATATTTAAGTTTTTTTAAATTTTACTTAATATCGGGATTGAATTGTGTAATTCTATGTATTTCATCCCATATTTTGTGTCCGTAATTTATTTTATGTGTTTCGTTGTGTTCTAGACATCCGACGTCATGTTCGTCAATGGCAGAGATTATGTCCGTTCTTTTTTTCCATACCATGCGTTATAAGGTCTCGGAACCACGTGATCCGAACAACGATAGATTCGTCCTCAGTAAGGGTCACGCGGCTCCAATTCTTTATGCGGGTAAATTTATTAACAATTAATTATATTATGTGTATTAACACTTTTACACATAATATGTATTTTTATAATTTTATATTTATTTTACATATTTTATATATAATTTATTATATATATTTACATTTATATAATATATAATTTATAATAATATATTTTATACATTTATTTTATAACTTTAATACACTATATATATCTAATATAATTTTCAATATCGTATCTTATTTGCGTATAGCATGGGCAGAAGCAGGCTTATTCCCACCAAGCGAATTAATGAATTTGAGAAAATTCGATAGTGATCTCGAGGGACATCCTACTCCGAGACTTAACTTCGTGGACGTAGGAACTGGTTCATTAGGACAAGGTCTCTCGGTTGCTGCAGGCATGGCCTATGTGGGAAAGAATTACGACAAAGCCAGTTATCGGTACGATGTTTAAAATTCTACATCATACTATCTAATAATATAGCTAGAACAATTTATATAGTTTCTATTTATACATGGATTTTTTCACATTCTACCTTACTCAATATTACTTACATTTTCTGCCTAGAAACTCTCTGAATGCATCTTTCCCTCTTCTATATTATAATATGCCATTGTTATTTATCTTACAGTGTATATTGCCTGATCGGTGATGGAGAAGCGGCGGAAGGTTCCATTTGGGAAGCTCTTCATTTTTCGTCCTATTATAAACTGGACAATCTTTGTGCCATTTTTGACATCAATCGTCTCGGACAGAGCGAGCCAACTTCACTGCAACATAATATGGAAGTCTATCGCAAGAGATTGGAAGCCTTTGGTTTCAATGCCTTGGTCGTGGATGGCCATGATGTAGAAGAATTGGCAAAGGTAAATTTGTCAGTTATATCAAGTTCCAGAAATATTAACGTTAAAGAACTTTTGTTTCCTTAGGCATTCCATGAAGCACAAAATATAAAAGGACGTCCCACTGCCATTTTAGCCAAGACTTTGAAAGGCAAGAACTTCCCTGAAATTGAAAACTTGGACAACTGGCACGGCAAGCCTCTGGGCAATAAAGCAAATGAAGTTATTCAGGTATGTTGTGTGTGTGTGTGTGTGTGTGTGTAATATTAAAATATTACCAAACTTTAAAATTACATAATATATTAATTATATATATTAAAAAGTTAAAATATATATTAAATAGTAAATATATTAAAGTATTAATTTCCTTTTAATTTTGTTTGTGTATGTAGCATTTGACTGGACTTTTGAAAAATACAGGCCCTGCTGGATTGCATCCACAAAAGCCACTTGTAGATGATGCTCCTGCTGTTGATATCAGTAACATCACGCTATCTGCACCTCCAAATTACAAAATCGGCGACCAAGTAGCTACCAGGCTTGCATATGGCACTGCTCTTGCGAAGGTTTGTATGTCTTTGCTATTACCAATGTATTATTGACACACAAAATACGTTCTCAAGACGTTTTAAATTAATATTCATGACAAAACCTACTGTTTTATTTCAGCTGGCGAAAAATCATCCTCGTGTTATAGCTTTGGACGGCGATACGAAAAATTCCACTTACGCCGAGAAGATAAAAACGATTGACCCAGCTAGATTTATCGAAGGATTCATCGCCGAACAGAACGTTGTAGGTGTTGCAATCGGTGCCACTTGCAGGGATCGCACCGTCGCATTTGTATCGGCTTTTGCAACATTCTTCACACGCGCCTTCGATCAGGTAAGACATCAATCAGAAGATAATATATTGACAGATTCATAATATTGGATTGTATAATTAGCAATTACGAATTTTCCAGCTAAAATAAAACTATTGTATTTTTATATAATTATAATATGTGTGTACGTGCGTGCGTGCGTGCGTGCGTGCGTGCGTGCGTGCGTGCGTGCGTGCGTATGTGTGTGTGTGTGTGTAATTATACATAAATTATAATTTTGTGAAATAATGTATGCGCTATTTTGATCTATGGTTTACTGTCATCCTTCGCATACATTGTTCCATGAAATCGTAACAACATGAAAATATATAATCATTTCATAGTTAAAAAAGAATTATATAACTCAATACTTAGAAAATAATGTACTAATAAGGCAATTGTATAATTTTATCGAATGATAACACATGATAAGAGTAGAAACATAAATAACAAATGATTTTCTTACAGATCCGTATGGGCGCGATATCACAGACGAACGTGAACTTTATCGGCTCACACTGCGGCGTGTCCATCGGTGAAGACGGTCCCTCGCAAATGGGCTTGGAGGACATCGCGATGTTCCGCGCGATCCCAGGCTCCACCGTTTTCTACCCGAGCGACGCAATGTCGACGGAGCGCGCCGTGGAATTGGCAGCCAACACCAAAGGCATCTGCTTCATCCGCACCTCTCGTCCGACTACGGCGGTACTTTACAACAACGACGAACCGATGGCCATTGGTAAGGCCAAGATCATCAGGTCTTCTGCGAAAGATCAAGTGCTCGTAATCGGTGCCGGCGTGACGTTGCACGAGGCGATCAAGGCGGCGGACGAGTTGTCTAAGGCCGGGATCAGCATCCGCGTGATGGATCCGTTCACGATCAAGCCCATCGACGCGGAAACGATCGTGAAGAATGCCAAGGAAGTCGGCGGCAGGATCCTCACTGTCGAGGATCATTACCCGCAAGGAGGTTTGGGAGAGGCGGTTGCGTCCGCGGTTGCCTTGGAAAGAAACATAATAGTGAAGATGTTGGCTGTGCAGGCAGTGCCGCGTTCTGGTCCTCCCGCAGTACTACTCGACCATTTCGGTATCAGCTCTCACAAAATCCTCGCAGCGGTACGGAACATCTTGAAATATTAGCGTCATTGTTGATCAATGTTACGCCTCACAGGGAGATCGTATTGATACTAGAATCAGGAGGAACTCTGTACATGTACAAAAGATGTTTTTTATGAAGTTACGAACCTCAATAGTGCTGGCACATTCCGTCTTCGAAATATAATAAAAAGGCATAAAGCAAATATTGGAATCAGTATAATTTTGCTGGAGCATAATTTCGTAACAGTAAATATACGAAGGAAGACTTGACGCCGTTGGTTATTGCGTCCATCTATCATGTTTGATTGACACATTGGCCGCCAAAAAATTTTCTATTCAAGAAAGTTTTTTTCTTTTTCGTAGGTTTTGTTATTTAAGTTATATAAATTTATGTTATACATTTTTCTTGACGTCAATTTGAACAAGTCACTCACTGAAAAAAGTAAGGAAATATATATGGTCAGTCCTTGCTATATAATTATGATAAAATATTAATTAGATTATTTTTAAATAACAAATATGATAAGGAAAGAAACAAGTTAGCACAAGAATGGGACAAAATCAATAAAAAATAAAGGAACAATATGTAGAAGTGATTAAAAAGAATGGAAAACTATCAAAAACACACAATTTTATTTGAGAGCGACAAGAATATAATATAAAATAATATAATCAGTATATACATATGCATACAAAGAATCTTGTGCTAAATAATTAATAAATATTAAAAGCAGATTAGAAGTGTTTAAAATTAAAAATAAAAATGAAGTTTGTAATTCTTTGAGAGAGAGATATCATTTTATTTGTTCATAATTAGGCAAATTTTGCTTCTAAATTTGATCTAGACAGTTAACATGTTAATGGAAATTATTTTTATATATCTACAGCATTATAATCTAAAAAATGGCATAAATTATACTGATTTCAAGCTATATTCTAAAAAAAAAGGAAACTTAATGTACATTGAAAGTCTATTCTTAGCTGAGCTTAACTGAAATTTTATTCCATTTTTTTCGATGCTGAGTTAAAAGACCTGTTTTTTTTCGAAGAACTTTCTGAACTGGTGTAATAAATTTTTTAGAGTGAATCAAAATATACTTGTTTTACTCTAATTTATTGCATTAGTGTAAACTGATTCAGAAAGTTCTTTTAAAAGATGAACAGATCTATATACTTGTTACATTCTAAAGACAGAAAGTACAACTTAGGTTAACTAAAAAGAACAGACTTTTTGTGTATATATAATCGTAAAAAAGATTTATTTTCAACATTTAGTCAAGTGTATAGAATATTAATGATATACATCTTTATTCAATCCAAAAACTTTATATGAAGTAAAGTTTTGTATACAAGTTTATACATTGTTTTTGTAACTTGGAAAGGTTTATACAAGATTTTTTGTAAAACATATATCCATATATATTTGATGTTTCATGAATGTTATTTGTTGTAAAAACAAAAGAAAAACATTCAAATGTTCTTGTACGAAAATATTCTTGTACGACAAACAAATATAGGAGTTTCTCTAAAATTACTTCTGTTTTCTTCATTCCCACTGTGCACTCCGTTCAATTGTCAGCTTTAACTTTTGTTACAGGTTGTTACAGGTATCATCTTTTTGTTGTGAGTCATTATAAATATATATAAATATAATACGTTCGACTTGCACAATATGGTAATGTATAGTTAGCTATTAAACATTAACATAACACGTAATGATAGTAAAAGAAACGCGATCTGAATCATTTATTGCTTTCTATTATTTTCAGAAAAACGAGAAATTTATTGACTATGCATTTCGTGTGACGTAATATTCAGGAACTATAATCTACATATGATTAAATCATTTTTTTTTTCTTTTAATTTTTATTATATCTCTAGCTCCTTTTAAACGTATTTTGACTCTTTCATTGACGTGTCATTGACATATGACACACTTCCATTTATTATTAAATCATCTTTATAAAAACAGTTAATCTACTCCAAAATAGTTCGAAAAAATTTATCATATTTATTACATCCAGCAATTTCAACATGGCAGTATTTCTATTAAAAATATTCAATAGTCGCGCAATTTCGAATGGTAAAATGTAACTAGAATTCAACAGTCGCGTGATTTCAGTCGCGGCTAGCTTTATCCGGATTGGTCAGCTTCACCGAGCGAGCGTCCAATTCGCTGGCTCAACTCGACTCACCGTCCTAGGGACTCGCGCTCGTGGCGCCACACCTTGACACGTCCCTGCACGCCGCTCAGTCACTAAGGCGCGCGCATACTGTTGAGCGCAGCCAATCTCGTACGGCCGCGCGCGGCGCGCTCGCGCACTCGCAGCCATGTACGCGCGTGCGTTTCTCACTTCGTGATTCGCGTATCGCCACCATATCCCCGAAAAAGATGGCCGCCACGAAAGCGTACGGTGGTGATGTTGACGTTGTCGTTCGCACCGAGGTCACGTTACGTCTTCGCGCAGCGTAAAGATAACCGTGCGTACATGCGTCCGCGTGCGCCGTGTGAACTGTGCCGCCGTCGAGCATCGTCGCGGGTGACGAACGGACGAGAGAACGCAGAACGGGAACGGAAGTGTGTGTGAGAAAGCGAAGGTGGTGCCCGTTGATCCGTCGAGCGCGAGTGCGGTGGATTCGTATACGATCTGCACACAGTGTCTCTCTTTCTCGAGGCGCTCGACCAGTGATCGACAACGAAACGACCAGAGTAGGCGAGAGAGACGAGCAGAGAGTTAGATGGGAAGAAAGTGTGTGAGAGAAAGAGAGAGAGCGAGATAGAAAAAGGGACGGAACAGTCGGCTAGAGAGAGAGAGAGAGAGAGAGAGAGAAAGAAAGAGAAAGAGTGACGAGGCGAGCGCTGCGAAGGAACGTGCCCCTCATCGCGGCTGAGAACCAAGCTCGGGAACGTGAGACATAAGTTTCCTCGTGATCGCCTGTGCGAAAGTGAGAAAGAGCAGCAGCGCAAGAGAGGAAATAGGCAGACCCTCGAGATCGCCGGGCGCTAGCGCGTGGAAAAGATCCGGCGAAGGAGAGAGCGAGAGAGAGAGAGAAAGAACAAGATAGAGCATCAGATAACGAGACGACGAGCGAGACAGAGGCAGGCAGCGAGTAAGAGAGAAATAGGATACGCGACGTTTGTCGAGTGTGTCGTACGGCTCCGGCTAAAACGTCGTGACTGTGGGTGGTGCGTGGTTGATTCCCCGCGCGAGTGAGAACAAATGCGTGTGCGTCGTACGCGAGCTACGGGGCCGCCAGCACTGTGCGTAGCCGTCGCCGTCGCTGTTGCATCGCCGTGCCCTCTCGCCTCCTGTGTCGCACCGGAAGCAGCGAGCAGCCGTCACCACCGCCGCCGCCGCCGCTCGCTTTTACGCGCGACTCGAGCCTCCGTGTCAACCGAGGGACGGCCATATTAAACCGCCGCCGTACGCCGTCAAAGAGTACGCTTCTCGGTGCGTTCACCACCGGGCATCTCGCGAGGAGCACGCACGAGCCCCGGCCGGACGAGAAAGGGAGAGAGAGAGAGAGAAAGAGAGAGAGAGAGAGATCGCGGTGTGATCTCTCGGAGTGTGCATCTGTCGTGTGCAACGTGCGTGCGTGCGTGCGTGCGAGAAGCAGGCAAGGTACGCGAGAGCGAGGCCCTTCTCTGCCGCCGAGAGTCCTCGAGGTTTGTTTTTCCTTCCGTGCCGCCTTGCCTCACCACCGTCGCCGGATGACGGCGCGCGTACGTGGTGCGTGCACGATAGCAGTGTGTGCGACGACGAGCGGCATAGTCGACGAGGAGCGTCCCGTGCCGCCTGATGTCTACGCATCGTCTTCGTCGCACGGAGACAGCACAGCGGCTCGCCACCACGGTGTCTACCCCTACTCCCGGCAATACCACCCTTCCTAGGCCCTATGGTACCCACGTAGTAAGTACATACACAGCACGCACATTTCCCGGATCGTGGATGGCCGCGCGCGCGCGCGCGCGCGACCGGGTACGCGCTCGCGGACCGTTCGACATGTTAACCTCTTTCTTCTATGTCTGTTTCTCTCTCTCTCTCTCTCTCTCACACTCTCTCACTCGAGAGCACGTAGCCGTGGACACACGGAGCGATACGTGCTGGACGACATTGTTTACCGCCGCACGTCGAGTTGAGATAACGCGTGCCGATGCGATCTGCATCTTTTGTCCTCGTCCTAGGGATACGCGCCACTTGCCTTTGCTCTCGATATCGATTGGTTTATTGAGACTCCGCGAGATGCGATCGCCTCCGTGTTTATGTGCGCCTGCCGGGTAAGCATGAAGTAACGCTGAAGTATAGGGTGTGTGCGATTTTGCGATTTTCTTCTCTTGAATTGCAATACAATATGCACTGGACCTTAATTGCAAAATCGCGTCTGCAACATAAAATAACTCGTTATTATGATGCAGTATCTGTGTAAATATCGCGTGACAATTTATGATATTTTATATTAATCCAAATTTACATTTAGAGGCAAGATGGGATTATCATTACATAAACAGCCTTAAAATGTTAAGTTGCATTATTCTTTTTTATATGTGATTTTTTTATATATTTTTTATATGTTTCGTAGAAGATTACCAAAGATTGCTGCACTTAACACTAATTGTCATTAATATTTTAATAAAAAAAGGTAATAGTAGTCTTATTATTTTATGAGAGAAATGTTGTCAATAAAAAATTAATTAAACGTGCAACACATCCTTATATATTGCAAGTCTTAACAAGTCATTTTTCAAAATGTATGAAAACTAATGATTCGAAAATAAACATATTTTGTAAAATGTCTCTCATTTTGCCTCATATAGGAAGCATAATGAGGTTAAGTGGTATTTTTAAGAAAACATAATTTAACTTCATTTTGCTTTCATTTTTAACTGTTCTTTCACAAAACTTGTGTTTTCTCATAGTGGATATCTTAAAGAATATTTTGATGCAATACGAAGAGAGAGAGGGAGAGAGTTGATTTATTTATTTTTAATGTTTTAATATGTTTAATATGTTTTAATGTTATTTATTTTTAATATGTTTAATATTTATTAAATATTATGTTTCCCATACACACATCATGAGGTTTCCTTATGATTCAAAATCGCATTTACCATACGAAATTGCGCGCGACTTAAAATTATATTTACGACACAAAATTGTGATGCGATATATTGCATTCATTGCAATTCTTGAAGAGGTTGTCCGGTTTTTTGGAACGCATGCGTCTTGTTCAACAAAAGAATTTGTTGTACAATAAGAAAATTTTCCCATTGAACAAGACGAACAAATTTTTCGACGCCGATTGTACATATGCATGAGCGGAACGTTTATGTTGCCGCACGCAGCGTCCATATTTACCGGCGTTCGTCAGGTGGATTGTCACACGCTCGCCGCTGTTGTTTCACTCGACAAGCCTGATTGGTGGTTTGACCCTATATATTTTTTCTAATGTGCTATAGTGAAAAAGGAATTTATCCTGGACGTAGAATAGACAAGTTATCTCTTGTTCTTTCTTCTTTTTCTGGTTGGGGAGATGTTCAACGCGCCTCTAGTCAATATATTTGTCTGACGCACATATGGAAAAGAAATTTCATTTGGACGTGGAATCGACAAGTTATCACTGGATCTGTTTTTTAGGGGAGAAAGGGGGTGTTTAAGATTGCCTTTCACGTTGAAATTTGACACGCTTTCTTTTTTTTGCTTTCTTTTTATTGATAATCGCATTCATATATAACTTTTCGCTAGGTTTGTTCTTCACAGCTATATACTAAAGTGCATTGCCTGCACATACAGTTGGAATTAAACTGACACATATTTCACACTGAAAGATACGCGGAGAGAATATTATTAGTTATATTAGTTTTCTTTCGTATAAATCCTTTCAAATTTTACTATGTTTTTAATAATTCAGGAAAATAGTAAGATCTATCTTGGTAAGGAACATAATAAATTTTGCTAGAAACATAGTAAGTGTTTTAATATAGTACATTTCAGTTCCTCAAATATATGCAGCACATATAATAAAAGGACAGTGTGAATTATTGCAGAATGTTAATCTATTTTTCGGTCACAAAATCCTATAGTGATTTTTACTATAAAATTTTCTTCGTGGACATATCTGACATTGCAAAACACATTTTCTTCTCTCTTTCACCAGAAAAGTGTCTCTTTCTTTCTCTCTCTTTCTTTATCGTTACGCAGAAAAGATTGCTGAAAAAATGTACCCTTTATAGAAGATATATTTATTTATGCAAAATTGATATCGCGCAAGATACATTTTCTTTTTTCTTTCACCAAGAAAGTATCTTCCAAAAGATATATTTGTTGCATCTTCACTTCCTTTTGGATGCTTAAGTACAATTTTTTAAAAGCTTTTATCTCTCTCTTTCTTTATCGTTGATTCTCTCGTTACGTGAAAGAGACTAATGAAAGATATATCTCCCAAAAGATTCATTTTTGATGCGAAAGAGAAAAAGACGGAGAAGAGACAAGGAGGTGGTTCAGCAAGCTGCGAAAGTTACGAAAGCAGAGCAGCACTCCATACACACACACACACACATACACGTAACGTCGGTCTCTCTCTCTCTCTCTCTCTCATGAAAGAGTCGCACATGTGCGACGTGTGAAGATTTCCGAGATGTGTAACCCTTCGTGCGCGTTCGCAGTTCGAATGTGTGTACACGCGCGTACACATCCATACAGCGATCTCGCGTTTGAATAATGTGATGAGACGTATCGAGATTTCGAGCGGACGCGAAGCCCTCTCCCTCTCCCTGCTCTCTCTCTCTCTCGCGTCTCCCTTCCCTTGTGCATTCAAGGATGAACGTCGTCGAGTGGCGTTCGTGCCCGTTCGTGTCGATTATGCAGATCGGAGGTGACTCGCGATCTCCTCGCCCGTGTGTGTGTGTGTGTGTGCGTGTCCACGGATACGCGTAGCTCTCATATTTACCGATGTTGATTAAACATATTGAGAGGTGTCAGAGCGTGTAACCTCCTCGCTGACACGTGCCGCGCGGCGTTCCGCGTGGAGCGTTACGTAACTCGCGTCGTGACAATGTTGATTGGATGTATTGAGTTTCGGGCACGTTGTGATCCCTCCTTCTCTATCGGGCGTAACTCGAAAATAGGCACAAAAGGTAAAAGTTTGCCGTGCTAAGGAAAAAAGTGATTAACTGCATTTGCCTTCAAACTGAGAAAATCGACGAAAACTGCTTAGAGAATCGTAATGGAAAAGTAAATCTGTATGAAAACAAAAGCATGTATTGGGTAAATCGGGCACGCTTTTTTTATTCTGCAACAAAAAATTAATTTTTTAAATATTTACTACTCGAAAATGCACTTAAGGCTCTTGCTTTTTGAAAATACAAGAGAAAAGAATTCGCAAAGTGACTTAATAGTTTTCTGGCTATTTTGTCATATTCGAAATTTTTACTTAAAGGTAACCCGTTTTTATTTCAATAATTAATAATAATTTTTAGTTTTTGTCAATACAGTTAGACGTAGTTCTTTGTCACGAATCTATTGATATAAAAAACTCATTTTTCTTAAAAATGTGATTTAACTACTTTTTTCCTTGGCACGACAGAAGTACCAATTTCACGGACACGTGTCCAATCCTGGACATTTTTATTGTTTTGGTCTTTAATCTAAACTTCCAAAGTTGCACTCTAAGACATCTTTTTCGAGAAAAATTTTACACAATACTTTATAGTTCATGTTACATATACTATAGAGTATTGAGTAAAATTTCTTCAAAAAGGTCGTTTTGGAACACAAACATGGAATGTATGTATACACTCAATGTTTGTATGTATATTTTTATGTTGAAATTCAAATTTGTATTTAAAGAATGACAAACAATAAGAGTGTCCAGTTCAGTGTTATCAGTGTTCAGTACTTTTATCTTACTGTAAGTAAATGTGTATTGCTTGTTTCGAGTATTTGTTTTCTCATAGTGGACATCTTAAAGAATATTTTAATGCGATATGAAGAGAGAGAGGGAGAGAGAGTCGATTTATTTATTTTTAATGTTTTAATATGTTTTAATATGTTATTTATTTTTAATATTTATTAAATATTATGGTTCCCACACACATACATACACACACACACCTCGTGAGGTTCCCTTATGATTCAAAATCGCATTTACTATACAAAATTGCGCGCGACTTAAACTACTCCATGAGTTCGTGTATTCGCCAATCTATCGTGAGTTTGTTATATGAGCATCAAATTCATGCGAAATACATTCTGAATCCTAATAAGTTTAACATTTTAATCAAGACTATTAAGTTAGAATAAGAATTGGCGCCACATAGCATCGAATCAACTTTCTCTTCAATAAAGTTCCATAATATTCTTGTCGAGAGAATAAATTCTGTTGAGTTTACACGATAATGAACTTTCTTAAAATTTATGATGAGTATACTTTAAGACTATTATCAAGGAGATATTCTCTGTCGGGAATAACCGTTGCTTGAAAGAAGAAAAGTGCGCGAAGTGATCGCCTTTCTCAACAATAGAATTATCTTTTTTTGTGTGTGTATGTGTGTATGTGTGTGTTCACTAGTGCGCGGAATTTCGCTTTGTGACGCCCGACATGATTGACTGACATATCGTTACACAATTAGATGTACAATTAGAATGGTATTACACCGTGTAATAATACCGTTGGTCGATCGTATCGTTTCGCGAAGATACGTCATCGCCGAGCAGGTCATGAGCCGCGTTGAAGGCTTGCACGTGCACATTTGCGGACAGTTGATAGAAATCGAGACTAATGAATTATCGCTCGCGCACTCGTCCATCGCGTTCCTCGCGACGCCAGATCAAATGAATACAGCGTAAGAAATAAGACACCCTGTGTAATTGAGTCCAATTATACGATCCGATATCCCCGTCTTCTTCTCGCCTTCAACTTTTCCAACGGTTTGTTTTGTGCGGCGTCTCCTTGCTCGCCGGTCGCCACGCGCTTTTAAGTCACTCCGCGAGTCTACACAGTCAGAAATCTTGCTTGCAAATGTTAAAATTTTCATATGTCACCCATTTTTTACTGTTATTTCAATGTAAAATTAACATATTGCCGATATGTTATTACTTTCGTGATGTTATATAATGTGTTATATTAATATCAACTTAGTAACTTAACATCTTTTTGTGTGTCACGTAGAAATGGAATATTATTTTGAGTTCTTTTGACACAATTATTAAAAAAAATTTCTTAAAGTCACTTTAATATGAACAGGAATTAAGAAGCGAGTCTTCAAATTATTGTAAACTTTGACATATGGAATAATCAAATTTATTATTTATTAGAGAAAATTTATTTATTTATTATTTATTAGAAATTTATTTATTAGGGAAAATGTTTCTATCGCGAATAAGTTAAGTTAAAGTATTTAATATCATATGTTAATATAACATGTTAATATAACATGAAAAATAAGTCATAACGCGTTCATCTTATATATGTTCACATTATGTGAACAAAGATGTCCTATAGACATTCCTTTCTTTATTTTAAGTACTCTTCCCTGTATTTTTTTGCTATTTTTTATGGTATTTATTTTACATTGAGCTTAAAGTCAATAAGAAACGTGAATGTAAGGAAAAAATCGGCGAGTGTCAATCGCTTAAGGTGATTTTTAACAAGATACTTTAAATTTAAATAAATACACGTTTATGTAAATACTCAAATAAATATTACCACTTACTAAAATAGTAGATAATATAAAATACCAGATAAATATTCCTTCTTTCTGGATATTTTCTCTCTATGTGTATGGGTCTGTTACGCTTTATTCTGCATGATATCAAATAGTATTTGAACACAGTAGTAATTAGATGTAAATCAAGTGAAAGATCACCATTTCGTTTTATCATGTACGTTCAAACTCGCTCTACCGATGCAATCAACGAAACAGCGAGTACGATGTAATTTTTTCCGCGTTATTGTTGCCGCTAACACGGCCAATAATTAATGTCTCCCAATTCGAGCGTTTTGCAGCGAAACGTATATTACTTAAGTAATGTATGCCGCAAATTAAGATTGTGTGATATATTCTGGAAACTGTCGCAGCTTCACTTACCTTTGGATGCTTAAATGCCGTTTTTCTTGATCTTTTATCTCTCTCACTCTCGTTCTTCCATTCTATTTCCCTCCCTTTCTTCATCGTTCGTTCTCTCTTCGTGTGGGAGAGATTGCTCGACAATTAATCATTCCCCTTCCGACGTCCTAGCCTCTTTAATACCGCGTCCCACTGCACCATTTGCCCTTTTACTTTAATTCACGATGACGAGGGTACTCCCTCTGTTAGCTCGTTGTTTTTAGCTTGTAATTTTTGTCAGTCAGTGTATAAACCATAGAGAGAGAAAGAGATGCGCGAAGAGAGAATATTATGGTTTTTCTTTTCATATATATAAATACTTTTCAATTTTACTGCCTTTTTAGCAGTGCGCGAATAAGCTATCAATAAAGTCTATCTCGCTGAGGAATATAGGAAGTTCTGTTAGGAAATAGCACATTTCAGTCTCTAACATATAAATAGCACATACGAAATAAAAGGATAATGGATTAGAATGTAGAATAACATTCTGCTACCTCGGTTACAATATCCTATAGTAATTTTTTACTATAAAAATCTTTGTGCGAAGAAAGACGAATATACAATATTGAGTTTTCTAAGGTTCTCTCTCTCTCTCTCTCTCTCTCTCTCTCTCCCTAAAACTATGGGTTATTATGCTTATCGTTAACTATTAGGAGGAAAATTAGTCTGTTAGTATCATGATGTTTTTTATTTGTCGCACGAATTACTATCGAGACGATAAATCCGGGAGAGCGGTGGAAATTTGTATTTTCACGCGTTGGCATTAATTATTCCGCCACGCGTCGTGCATTTTAATCCCAGGCTGCGCCGCCCTGGCAATTAGAGAAAAATTACTTGGGAACTGATGTCCGTTGTAAATATCTGTTAGGACGAGACGAACGAGCAAGCGAGCAAGCAAGCAAGCGGAAACGTGCAGCACGAAGTAACGGAAGTAAAACGCGCAGCATTAATTTATCGAAACGCGACGTGCTATTGATTTGTTATTGCCGCGACAGAACATCGCGCTCACGAACGTATGATTGCGTCACAGAGATGAAAATGACCTAGTCTAACGGTAACTTACTCGGTAAATTACGGTAAATTGTTCGGGAAGCTGATAAAATGATAATTTAGAACAAAATTAGAATAAAATTACAGAAATAAAAAAATCTTAACATAAAACTCAAAAGGAGCATTTAGTCTTTAAGATAAGTAAAACACTTTATTTAACTCATATTTCCATAAAATATTTTGATACCGTATATTGATATACTGTATGTAGCATATCTGTATGTAGTAATCAGTAACTAGAGAAACTTAAACATACACTGAGGGAAAAGTTACCTTAAGGCTCCTGGCTAGTCACCGCGGCCATATTGGTTGATGACGTCAGAAACGAGAAATTGCACAGCTAATTTGCGTCCGAATCATTGCTAGATAAAAAGATATGTTAACAAAATGATGCAATCGATTCTACACACTCGTAAAATGCTTCGGACAGTGTTCTTTTCCCGAAATAACCTTTACAATACTGCAAAATATACGTGTGGAAATCGGCTTATTTTGACAGGAGACCAGCTGTGAGACTCGGTGCGGAATATGATAGAATAAGTATTATTATATTCCAAATATAAAATATTAAAATATTCCAAAAAGCACAGTATCCGGACAATTTCCACACTTCCGTAATTGTGTCATGTGTGATATGTAAGCACTACAGTCAGTAATAACGCCATGATTCGGACGGAAAAATTTAGATGGCTGTTACACTCATACACACACATATACGTACATAATTCGCTTTATACATACAATGAACGAAATTTTTATTCCTACCACTGATGGCTGTGTCGCCACCGTGAACGCGGATTTCTCGCCTGACTAGCCAGGAGCCTTAAAATCAACAAAAATTTCTTTGATGGATGCCATTAACATATTTATTTAAATCTAAATTCTCTTTATTTAAATCAAATATTGTTTACCTGATTTAAATAAACAATATTTGGTTTAAATAAAGAGAGTTTAGATTTATATAAATAAATATATTAATAGCACCCATCAAAGGAATATTTGTTGATTTTAAGGTAATTTTTCCCTCAGTGTACGAAAAAAGAGCGATTCTGTCACTTGCACAATAAAAATATATTTTTAAAATAAGGCTTAAAGAAAACGCAAAGTTTGACGTTATTCAGTTTTTTCATTTTTCTACAAAAAATTCCGCAAAAAATATCTTCTTTTTACGACCCTTCAAAACAGAATACTCTCAAGCAGCAAGAGCGAATCAGCTACAATCGCATTCGAGAATTATCGAGAACACAGGATTCTGCGCCATCGTATTAAAACGTTCGATTGTGACTGATCGATTTGCTCGCTGTTTGAGTCTCTTACTGTTTACTTTTTTTTTTCTGTCTTTTTTGTGCGCATGTGTGTGTGTATGTGTGCGTGCGTGTGTGTGTGCGCACGTCATGGCCCTGAGCGAAATAGACATAGTTTTGTTTTAGAATTCTCGTGTATCCGTCAGACAATTCCGCGAAAAAAATAAAAGTACCATTCACTGTTGCGGAATAGCGTGCACAGAAAAGAAACATTAGTATTCACTTCAAAATTATACAGAAAAACTATTCTTGTTTGGAGAATATATTTATTATTGACATTTTTTAAATAAGATGTTAAAATGAGATTATATGGCGTTGAACGAAGATAGATTCGTCTTCAAGACGAATATAATGAAATTAACACAATCATTTTCTCGTATATAACCAATATTGATATTCTTGCTTATATATGAGGAAATGATTAATGTTAATTTGACTATATTCGTTTTGATCGGAGACTAATTTATCTTCAAAGTCATATAATCACATCTTAACATTAATTTTATTTTTAAAATGTCAACAATAAAGATATTCTCAAACAAGAATATTTTTTTCCTGAGTAATATACTCGAATTGACGATCATTGTTTTACGTATAAGCAACGACATATAACGACATCGGTTAGATAAATCTTTAAGTCTTGAATTTCAACGGCATTACAGTTTTATTTGAATATTATATTAGTCTTATAAGAAGTACGATATGATTATTTTAATGATAATGATATCTTATTCTGGCATTATATTTTATTCTCTCCATTGATAAAAATTATTTTTGAATGATATGAGCAGATTTTTCTTTGCTGAATCATTTTAAGATATATTCTTGCAAATGCAACTCATCTTCGTTTAGTGTTATGTAAAATTAAAAATTAACATGTTAAAAATAAAAATATTCTCCGAATAAGAATATTTCTTTTTCTGTGTAGAATTCCGTTTTCGTTTATAACAGAGAGAGAGAGAGAGAGAGAGAGAGAGAGAGAGAGAGAGAGAGAGAGAGAGAGAGAGAGAGAGAG
>NW_022639499.1:921086-932475 GCF_010583005.1 Odontomachus brunneus
AGAGAGAGAGAGAGAGAGAGAGAGAGAGAGAGAGAGTACTAAGAGAAAAATATAATTGCCTTTAGCGTCAACTATACGCTTTTGTGATTTTAACCACAAAAATAATTAAAAAACCATTGTTTTAGTGTTATTAGAAAGATGGTTCTTCTAATTATTTTTCTGGTTAAAATCACAAAAAAAGTATATTTGACGCCGAAAGCAACTATATTTTTTTTTCAGTGCATAAATAAGCGCGACATAAACAGTGCAGAATAATTCATTAAGCAATACGGGAATGATAATGTGATCAAAAGTAATCGAGTTCCTCTTGTAACCATTCATTCGCAAAATTGATCTCGTAAAAGAGGGTCAATTGAGTTAACTGAGGACGTAATGCTAATACAACACCGTGATATTTTTCATTAACATGTGCTCAATACGAGTGCAAGCGTTAAAAGTGATGAACCGATGAACTCGTCGGGAAATCGCGCCGACTTTTGTCTCGACGCACGAGGTAAGTGACGAACACCTGTCGCCAGTGTTTCCGAATCTGGTTGGCCGAGAGAAAGAGAGAAAAAGAGAGAAAGAAAGAAAGAAAGAAAGAAAAAGAGAAAGGAAAAATGGGTCGCCTTCTCGAAGCGGCGATTTAATGAAATGTTATCGAAATTTCAAAGATCCATAAGCCAGATGCATTAGTGCGCTATCAATTGAAATCGACTGATAAATTAATCATGCGGCGGTCGTATTTATGACTAAAACATGAGAGAATATATTGAAACAAAACCGGGTGTAGCCTCGGCTGAATTTATATCAGGCAGATAGCGCTTATAAAGCAATATAACATTCACGTCCGCGAGCAATTATTTGGGATCGGAGATTCAGCGGCATTAACAGGGTATGAGGCGAGATTGCAAGGCTGCATATTGTTTTTGCATCTCTAATTACGTCATATATGATCCGTTATTGTCGTTGGAGTCGTGCATTGCGAGATTATTATCCGGGGTAAATGGGAGGGTGGCAAACTTTCGTCAAGGACGCGACAATATCAACAAAGAAAAAAAGAGAAAAGATACAATCGTGATATATATTGAGAAAAAAATGCTGATGTTTATATATAACTATAATAACGTGGAAATTTCTATGAATTATAGTCAAGGAAACTATTTTTTTTTATTAAATTAAATTATATTAAATTTCATTAATTATATTAAATTTCACTATAATCTTAATGATAACAATTTTATATGCACGTTATTACTATCATTTTCGTGTTAGAATAACTGAAAAAAATAGTTTGAGCCAAAACTAACTATAATTTTAGTTAGATCAACCATTTTCTCTCTATTTGTCAGCAGAGCTCGTTCTCTTTAAGGATGTATTTTATTCATATTTCGAAAATAATAAAGAAATTGTAGGCGACTTGTCTACTTTATCAGAAGAAATACTGACGTCTTTTATTTTTTATTTAAAGACAGGATAGATCTTTTTGTGTATAAATATCTTTATTATCACAATGCGTCTTTCCTCAAACTCTGCGAACATTTGACTGACTGACGGTCTTGAAAACGCCAAATCACACTAACGATTGGCGATAGATGATTGACGATTGAAGATTGGAACTTGACCAATTGGAACAAAGCAAGCCAAGGCTGAAGCTTGTTGATTCGTTAAAATCTAATCTTTAATTGTCAATCGTCAATCGCCAATCGCTAGTGTGATTTGGCCTTAACGCGCCGCGCTATCATCGCTATAGTTACGCTAACAATAAGATATAAATGATAAACGCGAAGAGACGGAAGGGTGCAAACCCAAATTCAGACGTTTACCGCCTACAAAATGTTTAAAAAATTATAGACTTATCTATATTACATATAAAAGTGATCACAGGTAATTTCACGTTGATTCAGAGTCTAGATCAAAAGTTGTTCCACTTTCAAGTGTAATCCCAGCAAACATGTAGACGTCAAATAACATTTTAACGGCATATTAAAAAATAATGTCTTTAAAAATAATACGGAATCAGTACCGTTATTTCATGTCATTTTACTTGGAAGTATCATAATCGTAATATTGTAAGAGCGGTGCTTTTGTGGAAATATATGCTATTTCTAGTAAAGGTAAAGATAATTAAAAAATAATGACAAAAATTTCGATTATGCATTTTTGTATGCATTTAAATACTTAAAATAATATATATAAAGTTTGATTGTGATTTAGAGATGAAAGTTTAAAAGTCAGAAATAATATAAAATAAAGCGAATAAACTGTAAAAATGTGTTAAAGTAAAAATATATTATTATTCAGTTATGTCGTATATGCATCGAACTGAACACAAAATTCCTCCATCATTTCGCAAACAACCACGTGAAATTTTGAATTATTAATTAAAGAAGATTGATGGATGATCACGCGCGCGCGCGCGGTGAGCTGTGATGGTGACATCTGCCGTTGTATGCTCGTATATTCTCGTGTACAATCATGCACCAGTTTTCCTTAATTAATGACTAAAAACCGACGTGATCATTTGCAAAATGGTAGAGCACATTTTTTTATTCAGTTTGACGAATTCTGTCTGTAAACAACGGGTGCGTCATAAATAATCAGACACCGTGTATGCCATATATTTTTCTAGAAAAAATGGAAATACTAACGCTAATACTAAATACTAAAACTAAATTTCTAATTTCCAGCTACTTTTTGTCGGGGCTGTACGGGCAATACATTCTTAAGTTCCACTTTGCGCCTACACTTTTCCTTTTTTTGTCCTTTCCTCTTTTCTTTTTCTATGACGTTCACGCGAGGCGCGCGTGAGATTCCGCCTTACACTGGCTATAATCGAAAAAAATTGACGAGCAAATCCGCGTGCACACACTACTCGGGGCCAGCTTTTTTATCTTATCGCGGCGCTTTAATCTCGCGCGTTACGATAATGGCATTATACCGCGATGATATGCAATTGCAACGAGAGAGTTCGCGAGCTTTTCTGAGAATCGCGATTTCGCGGGAAACAGTTTTATAACGTCCGTCAAATTAGCGTATACGGTGAATGCACAATGGCGGTAATAACAACAATGGTGCGCCGGCATATAATATCTCGATACGCAATATCTTCATGTAACGGTCCGATATGAATTTCATGGCTAGCTCGCGAATATCCGCGGTTGCATAAGCATACTATATTGTGCAACAATGTTTATAATGTAATGTAATTCTGCAGCGTTACGTTGCGTTGCAACGCGCTGAGAGCCCGACATGGCGAAAACCGCCTCGAAATCTCTCTCTCTTTCTCTCTCTCTCTCTCTCTCTCTCTCTCTCTCTCTCTCTCTCTGTTTCTTTCTCTCTCTGGCTTTCTCTTCTTTTCTCTTCTCTTTTCCCTTTTTGAAAAGAATTCCCGCAATTAAAACCGCAGTTATACGGAGTGTGATTCACGATGAGACGCGTGCACAGAGGAATTTTATTATTTGCGGCGGCAGAGGAATAGGAAAGCCATTTCACGGTCTACGTTTTATTAACTCCGCGGATGATATAAAGTGCCGGCGACACTTTTCAGCGCGGCGGAACTTGCGAGTTGTTGCTACTTAGCGAGCGGAGGAGGAAGCGGGGTGCACGTGTATCTTTATGCGTTTTATTTACCCTGGTAAAAAATTTACGCGGAAGACGCAATTTTCCAGCCGTTACTAAACAGATGCGTTAGCTTTTGTCCAGTAAGCTGAAGAGCAAAACTATTTAGGATCAAAATGTAACGCTTTCCCTGCCGCGAAAAATGCGGTATGATCTGAAGCCATTTACTAAATGGACAGCGAATGGACGAGAGACCACGCAATTGTCTGATAATTAAGTCTGCTGCTTATTAAATAAGCAGATTTACTCTAGTAGTGTTTTATTTTTTTGTGCATTTTCTAAGCGAAAATTTTTGACACTAATGAGATAGCGCAAGAAATTTTTTGTGCATAATAAACTGTGTTTCAGAAATACTTGGCCAAACCTTAACACTATATTTTACATGAAAAAAAAAGCTTTGGTTGAATTAACCGAATATCATGGTCGAATATGAACGATCCAGAAATTCCGGTTGAAGTAACCCGAGTTTAAGTCGACCAAAAATCTTGTTAACTTAAACAGAATTCGGGTTACTTTAATCGGAATTTCTGGATTGTTCATATTCGACCAGATATTTGGTTAATTCGACCAAACATTTTTTTCCGTGTACTATCTATTCTATTTTTGCTGTCATTTTGTTAATTTTTACCGAATGTATTTTATCGTAGAGTTCAGTCTGTATTACAAAGCTTCCGAAACACAATGCCGTTCCTCTCGATTTACAATATTAATTTGATCAACTTTAATCCCTACGAAATCACAGCTCTGCGCCACTTAAACCGCGGGATGAATTGGGCTACGGTTGCCTCGTATTTTCTTAATTTTGTAAATGTTCTTTTATTGTAGATGTATAATATAAATAGCTTATAAAAGGATTTCGTATTAAATTAATTTCTACTTCCATAATTACAATTAATTTCTTGTAGTAATGAAACTGATTTTACGGATTTTTCACAAATTCAGCTACCCAGCTCCAAATATTCTAACTATTTCTTGTCCTCTTAAAGGCTCTGGATAGTTTGCAGGCATGAATTGAGAACTCTAGGTAGCTTGCAGGCATGACTCAAAGAAGTTTCTTTGGAATTTTCCTCACAAAGAAATGATAAAATACACACTTTTGAAGTTTTCAATATGTTTTTGTTATACTTCATATATTCTTGTTACATTTCATATGTAAATCATATATCTTTCTTAAAGCATGATGAAAACGTACTGTAAAGTTCAAGAATGTGTGTCTCAGTTTCTTTGTAAAAGAATCTTAAACAAATTCCTGGAATTCGTATCTAACAAAACATTCAGAGCTTTAATAAAAACGAGGCGGAATTCTACGCAAAAAGCGACTCTCTGCCTACTCGAGAATCACAATTTTTTCGTCTTCTTTTTCGTGGAACGATTACTTAACGTCGATTTCGCCGCGTTGGCAGAAAAATTACATTCTTATCGTGGCGAACATGCGCCCGACACGTCGTTGAGCGATTATGTAACTGATATTGCTGGCTCATCAGCGTGTTAGTCATAGCAGCAGGTTTACGAAAACCGTTAATGGGATTTCCTGCTCGGCCTCCGTCGTGAGTGCACATACGCATTAAAATAGTACTTTATCACTTTCCATTAGAAAAGTTATTAACCCAGGAATAGCGGAATGGCTATTTTTCACGAACGGCGCGTGATGTGATCGATCATCTCGCGATTCAAATTCGTCTCGCTCGTCTCCTCCCCTTCTCCTCTGCCATCACCTCTCCGCCTCCACCTCGAAACTGACAATCCGGAGATCATTGCTTTTTTTTCGATTAATTCGCTAACCCACACACGCCGCGCGCTGGAAGACGCTTTCTCTCGGCGAGGTTAAAAGTATGATGTTGAACGATTAAACATGCGCGCGCGCGCGCTGTTTACTCTTCTCAATTCTGTCGTGCATACTGTGTGCGTTGCTGTTACTCCAATATGCTGTACTCTGCTCTGCAGCTGCTTATGGTTTACGTACTCGGCGCTTCTTCACCCAGCTTGAGATTCTCCGAGAGAAGTTGTCGCTTAGTAACACAATGGAGCGCATGACGCCATGTATGTCACTGGAATGTACCTATGTTAAAGTGCATTCGAGACGTACTCGCACGAGCGCATTCTGCGCTTTAACTATTTGCGACGTAATTAGCTTGTTAAAGGCGCATAGTGATAACAGACAGACAGACGGATGGACGGAGACACAGGCGACTTCGGTGGTTCACGACTCGCAAATATCGGGCGCCGATAGTACGCAGACGCGCTGTTGAAATTGAAGGGTTAGACTTCTGAAGCGTACTTTCGGGAATTCATTTTAGTGGATCAATCGAATGTTTTGAAATATTCTTTAAATAAAAAATATATTAATTTATTATGTATGCCTTAACCGGCACACCACCATAAACACATAGCTGGCAGACTGGGGCATTTGAGACCCCAATCACTAAAATGCTTGCTACGTGGAAGCTGTTGACTTTTTTCACTTGACAAAATTCCAAAATAGTTTTAAAATATCAGCTTAAAAAATGTCATAGGTTATTTTGATAAAATGTAATACTGAGTATGAAAAAAAATTCAAGAACGTAAACAAAAACGAAGAAATGATTATTTTCATTAAAACGCTGGGACTTCTAGTACCCCCAAAGTGTCAGCTAAGGGTTAATATGAAATTTTATATTATTTTTATTATTTAGAAAAATCTGTAAAAATAAATATGCAGCATATGGCCAACCTCACGACCGCGAAACATATCGGTGGGAAATAGCGGCCGTTCTGGTGACCTGAAAAATAAAAAAATCAAAACGTTTCTTAAATAATATACTTGTAGTTGAAGGATGAATCTAAATTTTAAGCTGTGGAACAAAAATTGCAGAAACAATAGCTGTGTAAAAATTGAATGTCCAAATTTTTATTATTCTACACTTAAAAAAGATATTAAGTTTAACGTTTTCCTGAATTTTATGGATTTATCCTTCAACTACAAACATATTATTTAAAAAATTTTTTGAGCGGTTGAAAACTTCAAAGGTTCGAGGAAACAAATTTAGAAAACTGACCCGGTCGATGCTCCGAGTGTGCACAGGTATATGTGTTCGACGCTCAGTTGTTTCAAAGTTTGTATCTCTAAAACTACTACGAATTTCGGTCTACAACGAATTTTATGGATTCATCCTCCAACTACAAACATATTATTTAAGAAATTTTTTGGTTTTTTCATCTCAGCTCACCAGAACAGACGTTATCTTTCTTGTCCGGTTGCAGTTGTGCATATAATATTCGGTACATATAACATGGTTAGCATTCCATGTTCTTTAATTGTGTCAAGTACATGTATTATGGAGAAAGCAAAAAAATGTTTTCGTTACCAAATACCAAATATTTCGTCGATCTCATTTTAAAGATGTATCTGAACTATATAAAAATAGTACCAATTTGATAAAACTTTGGGTAACTTTTCCTTAATTATCTATAATATACTGAACAAAATTTCAAGTCGATTCACTAAACCGTTGAAGAGTAATTATTGTGTTAATTTTACACAGATTCTTATGGCAAAAGCAACTTTCCTGAATGTAATGAGTAAAAACGTATAGAAAAAATAGTACCAAAAATTTAAGTATTTTTATACATATAAAACCTGAATTATCAGAACTATTTGCAGAATTTGATTAGTTTTCACAACACGGTTTCAGAGAAATTAATTTTTATTTGTGACAATTTTGTGATTGTCGTAAGGAGTTAGTACTGGACTGTGGAAATGCAGCAACGTTGCAATCAGCTGGTGTGTCAAACGAATAACCTATAAATCAGTATAATAAAGTTACGTCTTAAGTAAAGTTAAATTCTTGTTTTGTCTGCATTGTTTCATGCAGAGGACAAGAATACAAATTAAATAATTTCGATGAACAATAGGATAAGTGTGAAATTTGAAGCTTTTATTGTTTCATCTAATCTGTTGTCTGCACATTATTGCTAACGTACAAGCCACAAACTACATGGTAAGCTGTTGCTACGTTTAACTTTTTTCATTAAATATTTATAATAACAACAAATAATATTGATAGTTATTGTTCAGACAATGCATATTTACCTGTTTTAACTTATCCCAATTACTTTTTCTTCTTTGCACTGATGGATATTGATATTAAATAAATACGAAATTTAATGTTCTAAAGTTGAATTCAGGGCATTTTCCCTACCATAAGTTTGATTATAGAAAGGTGAAAAAAGCAAATAAAAGTAATAAAAACTGTTGAGAAAGTAAAAAATAACTTTTTAAATAAGAAATATATTATGTTAGCCACTACTTATATCACTTATCACTAGGTTTAAAACACGTTTGAAGCAGATATTCAAATTTTTTGTTTTTCAAGCACTTTTGTCACTTTTGATTGTATCTCAGATACATCCTTAAGTAAATTACGGTCCGTTGCGTGAAATTTTCGTTTCGATAACAGCTTTCTTTTTCTTCAGAGTCATGACGCTTTCTTGGTATACGCGAGGGAGTCACGACACGTATTGGGATACGTAAACATTCGCGATATAACGTCACTGGAGCCGTTGCGAACTGCTACTCTCGGAGGGTGGATGTTTCTCGGGCGTTTCTTAGCAATAACTCGTGATACGCGATTAGTTACATGAGATGCTCTCGACACGCGACTCCGTAGATGCGAAGTAGGTTGTATGTATATGTGTATCTGTGTATCACTCACAAACACATATCGCGCAATATACGATATACCGTGTATACGTTAGTCGACGGAGCGATAATCAAGATGAGGAAAATAGAGAGAGAGGGGGAGAAAGAGAGAGTGTACGCGCAGAGAGCCACCATCTCATCGCAGCGAACGACATCCGACTCCTAAACCGCAAATCCCCTTATCTAAGTGCCAGATGAATTTTCGTGCCTCGAAACCCGTACAAGTGTGTACGTGTTATTAATAAGAAGGCAGAGTGTGTCGCGTCGTTCGGGGAAGTTTGTCGTTTCCTCCCTGCACTTTTACCCGCGTATGATCCGCGTAGTAACTTCTCAAGATTTTCTCTGGTACTGCACAGATTTCGATTAGCATGCCCGAAATTGTCCCGAAATTGCTTATCCCGCTATGTTACCATTTGAGAATCCCATTCTCTTGTTCCAGACATGTTTCCTTGCATAAAACATTTTCTGGGATCTAATCGAAATCCAATTCGATTTCCTCCAAGATCATGAGATCCAACCATAGACTTCTATATACTACTATATTGCTAACTCCGACTCAGTACATAATCCCGAAAAATATGTACAGAAATCTCGCGCATGCGCCTATCTGGTGGTCCAACATTTGCAGTGTAGCATCCTGTTTTAGGCATTATTATACTCTGATGTAGGTATAGAATTGATCAATCACTTATTTTTACAAATTTTTTACTGTAACGTATTTCACGCTGACGTTTTTTACTCTGTACGTACACAAATATTTAAGCAGGCGGCATTGGCCATTTTACATTTATAATCCCCTCTTCTTCTGGAACACTAGTTTCAGGCATGCACAGATGCCTTTTTTCCCGTGCGTGATATATACTTTTCGGGATCAATTTTACATAGCGCTATATAAGGGAGTTAGCAGTCTAGTAATTATATAGAAGTCTGTGGATCCAACTCAGAAATCTGTGAAGATTCGAAGTATAATATTTATGAAATGCGAGTCTAAGTAGGAAACAGATCCCATTTTCTCCACTGAACGTTTCTCCCAAGCTTTCTTCTTTCGATTTTCATTTTATATTTATATATCGAACAAATGACAACAAATGTCGAAACGCTTCAAGTATTTACGCACTTTACAAATATAAATACTTACTAAGCGTAAGTACGGAAAACCCTTCAACTATTTTGTTCAACGTAAATATAAAATAGAAATCGAAAAAAGAAAACTCTGTAAAAGTTCTTTGTTTAAAACAACATATTATATTTTTACTTCAAATGTAAAATTTCAACATAATATCGAACATTCAAATCGATTGTATTTATTTACAATTGAGACAATCGGTAGGTTACAAAAATAATCGTACAACAGCCTATATTTTAAAAAGAGCAGAATTTATATTTCTATAAATCATAATATGAAAGTTAATTATTATTTTGTTATTCTGTGTCTTTTCAATTTCTTTCACTCTTTCTTTCTCTTTGCATCTTTTGTTCTGCCTCCAGGTCTTTTTTCCATCTCTTTCTATGTGTCTTTTTATTTTCTTCTCTCTCTTCTTTCCAATTCCTTATTGTTCTTCCTGCCTTCTTACTTTCTTCTTTATACAATTCCCCTTTTCTCCCTCTTCCTCTTCACCCTTTCTCTCTTTCTCTTTCACTCACTTTCTCACCCTTTTCCTTCTTTCTCTACTTACACATATGCTTCTGTTACGAAAAATGTTTAAAACTTACAAAATTGCTAATTATTGTTAATCGCAAAATTAACAAATTCACCTTTTATTGTAGACTGTTCTGAAATACTATATTTTTCCGATATTGGATTTTGCGATTAGAAACATGAGATCACGATACATACGATGTGTAGTGACGATATCTTTCGTTCCACGAAGACAGGAATTAATGACGGACTCGTACTCGTAATGTACAAAACTGTCAATTTCCGCGAATTGTTTAACCACGAGCTGTCAAAGTCGTCAAAGCATCATTCAAACGACGAAGTAAGTCACATCATGGCAACGAGAGGCAACCAAACAGCATTGCAGATAGAGGAAAGGATAGAAGCTGAACAGATTCTGGGAAAACATTAAGCAAAACAAATGGAATCTGTAAGAGAGTTTCCCATTTAAAATTACAACTTCATTTATTTAGGAATTTGGAATAGATTTTGATTAGGAAATTCTGTAATTGAAGAATAAGAATGAGATTACCCACTTGGTATCGCGATACGACACGCCATTTTGAAATAAGTCTGGATAATCTGATCGGAATCCGTGCTATACTTGAGAATGTTTGGGAAATTTCCATACAGGACCAGAATCCGTAATGATTTTGGGGAATCGAATGCCAATTAGATGCCAAAAAATCGTCTTTGCGCGACCACGGCGCGTTGATTCGCGCTTTACTGTTGCGCTTAACACGAGTCGTCGGACTTTGGAACTGGATAATGGCGTGGAAATTTTGAGAGACGAACGCAAAGATCTTGCGGTGCGACGGAATGATATCGATTTTTGCGTTATTGTCGCGGACGCGAATTTGAAAGAGGGAAAGAGAGAGAGAGAGAGAGAGAGAGAGAGAGACAAGGCAGAATGACATTATTCGCGACGCCAAGCGCGTTTATCCATCGAGATTTCCTCTCTCCGCGAGGAAAAGGAGGAATGTCGATATGATAACGGAGTTTCCACTCGATCAATCTTCGATCTCGAATCCCACGAGGATGTTCGACAGCTGCTGATGTACTTCTTCCTAAGTATGCGGTCCCACGAAAGATTCATCCGCCAGAAGTTTCCGCGCGTATAAGTAACGGACTTCTCGTGCTCGAAAGTACCAGACGTTTCCGCGCCAGGGTGTACGAAAAATACGCGCATCGACACATCGATTCTCCGCGAAAATTCGCAACTGAATTTCCCGCGTCTCTGTTCCTCTTCCTCCTCCTCCTCCCTCCGCTCTTGGTCCTCTTTCCCGTTTCTGTTCATGCTCTGTCGTCGGCGACAGCACGATCTAAAAAGAAATCAGAAAAAAAGTTATCTCTCGGCTGATCTCGTTTGACGTTTAATTAGTGCCAGGGAGGGAAAGAGAGAGAGAGAGAGAGAGAGAGAGAGAGAGAGAGAGAGAGAGAGAGAGAGAGAGAGA